>NW_020292124.1:233192-453254 GCF_003184845.1 Aspergillus ibericus CBS 121593
AAAAAAAATTGGATAAGGAAGGGTGCCGGGTTGGGGGGGGGGGGGGGTGGGCGGTTCTATTGGTTATGTTTGGTATGTATATGTCGTATTTGATTGATGATTACCTGGTTGGCTATGTATGGGGTAGATGTGAATCTAAGGAGAGGAATGCAATGAGTGTGCGTATGACTAGGGTTGAATGGTTGAGGTGTGTTCATTATTCAAGTAAATTAGCCCTATTTGTGTATCCTTCTGGTATCTGTCTGATTGTTTTTCTTTTGTACTTTGGAGGAGGAATGACCGCCTGCGGCTTGTCTAGTATACACTTCCTCTGATGCTTTGGTCATGACGTCTTTCGGCTTCGAGAGTGTCGTCGTCTTCGTTGTAGTCCTCGTCGTGATGGTGGTGTTCGCATGTATCGTTATGATCATGATCGTCATCATATTGATCGTCTTCATGGTCATGGGCCGGATCGTATTCGTCCACTTGGCCGGATTTGTTCTCTGCTTTCGGAGCTGATGGGTCAGTCGGGATAGGTTCATCTGATCCGTCCTGGTTGGTGAGAACGTTGGCCACGCGCTTGGTGAGGGTTCGGCGTCCCGGCCCCGGGAGATGGCGATGGTGGTTGTGGGATCGGGTGCGTCGGAGTCGTGCTCCCTGCTTGCTGCTGCTTTCGTCATCGCCGTCATTGTCTAGATCTTGGGATGGTCGGGGCTGGTGGGAGGTGGAGGTGGATCTGGGCCGGGTGCGCGCTTGTGTATGGCTATGAGTGTAGATGTGTGTGTTGGGGTGAGATTTTTCGTCACGCTCGTCTTCGGATGGGGCGAGGCTGTTCGCACCGCTGAGGGAACCGCCACCGTCCCGGCCGGCGAGGTGGATATAGGCGTAGTTGTAGTGTGGGGGATGAAGGAGGTGGTCTTCGCTGTCGCGGTGAAGATGCGCGAGGCCGGGACGGCGGGGAACCGCACTTGGGTTTGGGGTTGAGGTTGGGAGATGTCGGTGTGGGACATTGGTTCTGCTGTTGGATGTGTCGGGTGTTGTCTGGGCGAAATGGGAGGTGGCCTCTAGCTGGACGCCTTGAAATTCATACTGCGGAGCTGGGGAGGGCACGGTTCTATCCAAAGGCCGTGCATCGATTGAGCGGTCTCCTAGAGCAGGCTCTGGAGCTCGAAGCATTTGTTGGTCAACCTGGGTGGTTGTCGCTGTTACTTTTGTGGAGGCGGGGGGTAGGTTGTTTTGTTTCTCTTGAGAATTGTGATTGTGGGCGACGTCGTTGGTGAGCTTTTTGGAAAGGGAATCATGGGGATGTTTTGTGTGGTCTGCTGTGTTTCCACGAGGCGCACGCAGGGAGCTTCGTCTTCGAACGCCGTGATCGCACCCATCTGGACAGCCGCCCCATTTGCGTCGAATAGGGACGGATGTCTCCGACGGTGCTGGTTGCGCTGGACCCAGCCCCTTGGCTGCTCGCTCATGCTGCCGCTCTTTCTCCTTTTCCTTTCGCAGGTCAGACCATGTGCGTAGCTGGTTCTGAAGGACGTATTTTCCGTTATCCGGATTCAGTTTCATAATGACGAATTCACAGTGGTTGATGTTCCGGAGATCTTCAAAGTACTCCACGCTCCAGTGGTACCATTTCATGAGGAACACCCGGGTCATCAATCCATGCGTGACGAGTACACAAACACTGGCAAAGTCATCCTCTCCAAACAGACGCCACAGCGACTCGTTAAACCCACTAACGCGGTCATAGGCATCGGCGGCAGATTCCCCGTTGGGGATTCGGTAGAAGAAGTGGCCGTAGTCTGCCCTCTCGAGCCACATTCGCTCCATCTCGGCGGAACATGGCTGGAAGTTGCCAAAATCTTGCTCTCGCAGCCGGGGTTCTTCGTAGACCTTGATTGTATGTCTCGGGAATGGGGACGGGGCCGGGGAGTCTGAGGTCAGGGACTGGAGAATCCCCTCGGTGGTCTCCCGCGTACGACGGTACGGAGAGGTGAAGAAATGGATAGTGTCATCGGGTCGTAGAAGCGCCCTTAGCTGAGAGCCCGCTTCCTGTGCCTGACGGTGTCCTTCGGGCGTGAGGTTGACGCGGTGGTCGGGGATGGTCTGGTGAATTTCGCGGTTCTTATTTCCTTCAGACTGGGCATGGCGGATCAAGATGATCATCTGCTAAGGTGAGACAGTGTGCCCCCGGATAGGGATGTATCCCGATGGAGGAGCACTCACCCGCGGTTTGCCCATGATTACTGTTGCATGCAGTAGTACAACGGACGTATTTGGGTTGGAGTGGGGTTGAGGGGAAAGTACAAGCACTAGATCGGACAACAATGCTAAGGCGCAGAAAGACAGATCCACCGTGCGAACCACGTTGTCTGGATAAAGGGTATGTCGTCGAGAGATGAAAATGCTCGACGAGCAGGACCCAGAGGCAGGAAGATGGCGCGTCAAGGGGGAGGAGGAGCGACGAGACGATGGAGAACCACCGAGTGGGATTTGCAATGCCGCCCGGCCATTGGCCGATGGACCTGGGGTTGACCTGATCGGGTTAGCGCGTCAGATGATGTCAGTCGCGCGGGTCTCAGATGGATTCCACGATGTATCCAATATTTATCTACAGTATGCTGTCTCGAGATCCATGCGGTAGGTAATGAACTTGATGGACATCAAGAATGGAGTCTATAAATATTAGCTCCCTCACTCCAGAGGTGACTGTATTCCTAGTATCCGTAATACCAACAAGGCATCGCAGCGCCGGCAAGCCGACTTCGCCAGTTGCCGCAACGGCCGCCGTAGCCATCGCGAACCCGCAACCAATCTGGCTTGTTTCCTCCTCCGCACCCTGACCGGCCATTCCATTCTCTTCCCCTCCACTGTCCCGGCTCCCAGCAAAGAAGCAGGCCCCGCCAACAATGGCCGACTATCTATATGACCTCCTTGCCCCTCATCTGGCCGCGACCAAGGCCTCTGCCGCCCTCTGCGACCCCGATCACGATACCACCACGGCTCAATACCTCAACCGACTTCCTACCCTCTCCCTCCAAGCCTTACAGTCCACGGAATCCCAGTCCTTGACGCAGTCATCTCATTCCACCCTCCTGTCACTTCAAGCTCTGTCCAATCGCTCACACAAGGCCTTTGTCACGTCCGCCGATCGCCTGTCCAACCTCCGCGCGTCCATCCCCCAGTTGACCCGGGACGCACAGCAACTCCGAGATGCGGTCCCGAAACTCGACGAAGAGGCGGTCCAGTTCTCGTCCAAATACAGCAGAGCAGCCGAAAATGTAGCCCTCGAACAACGAAAGAAGGTTATGCAGCTGGCTCGAAATGTCGATCGGCTGTCTGACATCTTGGAGCTACCCACACTGCTCTCCACGGCCGTCTCCTCCGCAGCTGCCAGTTCAGGCACGACAGGGACCTCGGTTTCAACGACCTATTCCACGGCATTGGACCTGTACGCGCACATCAAGCGGCTGCAGACATTATACCCCGACTCCCCGCTCATCAAAGACGTGGTTTCCCAGGCCGAGGACGCGATGAAGGATATGACATCAAATCTGATTGCGGGTCTCCGGGCGCAGAACCTGCGATTAGCGGCTGCAATGAGAACGGTAGGCTGGCTGCGAAGAGTGGCACCGGAGCTGGATAACCTGCACAACGACGGCTCCCCCGGGTCGGGAGAAGGTGCCTTGGGGGCCATCTTCCTGATCTGTAGGCTGGCGAACTTGATTACTATGCTGGAAGCTTTGGATCCTCTACGAGAGCTAGCCGATCAAGAGACGCACCGCAGGGCCCCGACGATGGACAAAAAGAATGGTGCGACGGGCGCATGGTCGGAAGGGCACCAGACAGAGAAGTACCTGAAACGCTATGTCGAGATTTTCCGCGAGCAGAGTTTTGCAATCGTCTCTCTGTACAAGAACATCTTTACTCCGGACCAGTCCGAATCAGAGCTAGCAGTGGCCGGTTTACGAGGAATCGATGCGCGAATCAAAGCGGCCGCATCGCGACCGGCTCGCAAAGAAGATCCGTTACAGTGCCTGCCACCTGCGCTGGCCACCTTTCCCATGCACCTGGTCCAACTACTGACGGACACCTTGGGCACGTATCTCCCCAACGTCCGGGATAAGAGCTCGCGGGAGAGTCTCCTAACTCAGGTGCTGTACTGCGCGGCCAGCCTGGGTCGGCTTGGAGGGGATTTTGGCATGATCCTGACCGAGCTGGGTGATGCCACGGATGACACCGATGAAGAGGAGGATGACTTGGCCTATGAGTGGGAGGAGGTGACACGGAAACACCGAGCCTTGGCAGGGCGACTAGAGCAGCTGACGGGGGGTGGTGGTGGTGGTGGTGGTGGTGCAACGACAGGGTCCTCGGTCAAAGGAACCTTGCGGGTGGCCTCACCCGTGTAAGGGAATCCTGGATGGATGGGAGGAGGGGTATACTCCTCCTTGTCTATGACACTACTACTACTATCTAGTTACTATTCTTGGGGATTGTGGCAGTAAAGATGGACGCCTTTGTGCCTCGAAAGGGGAAGTCATGACACCCGGGGGCACTAACCGGATGGGGGATGGCCTCCGCCGTCGCTGTCGAGGCCTCTTCCTAGCCGGGGACCGGCCATCATCTCTCCTCAGCGCCGCCCTCTCGCCCTGCTTGCTACTCTTCCACTCCCTTCTCCACATCCCACTCACCCACCCCCCTGTGAGAATTCGGGCCTCGAATCTCGAAGGACCTATACAGCTTCTACTAATCTTTCATCTCTTCCAACTATATAGCCGCTGCTTCATGACCGGTGCTGGTTCTCCGGTCGCTCTGGCCCCTTCCACTGCCGCCGCTGTGTGACATTCTCCCTTGCGTGCTGGGCCTGTTGGCGGATAGACCTTCAAGCAATGAAAATTTCTCCCTGACCGTGTGCACCAAGGCCATATACAGCATAGCAGACGTTCTCCTTGACCTACACCACCCCTGCCCCTAACCTTGTCTGATGGCGGCCCCCGCTTTGTCGACCGGCGGATTGATCGATCCGACCAAACAAGCCGAGTACCCGGTCGTTCTGGGCGACAGATTGGCCGGCAAAAGTGGCTCGTCACAGTCGAGACTGGTCAATATCCAATATAACTACAAAACAAAATCTGCAACTGCGCAGCAACGCATCACCCGATCCCGGCAGTCCCGAGATCGCTACAATCTTACGATTACCGATAAAGCCCCGAACGCCGACAATGTCCTGACGTACTCCTATCAAGGCAGTGTGGACCCGGCACAGGCGGTGTCGGACTCGGGGGAGCACAGTTTGGTCCTCGTCTTCGACGCGGCGCGGAAAGTGTTTGTCCTAGAGCCGGTCGCAACGCAGCTACACTTCAACCTCCGGTCCGCCCCTGCCAAATCCCAGAAGCAGGTACTGGAGCAGTACGAGCAGTTACGCACATTGCAGGAGGATGACCATGGATCGGGCGATGACCGGGCCTCTGACAATGCCGGCGGGAATGACGACGGCCCGGCCGACGACGATAACCCTTACGACTACCGCCATTTCCTTCCCAAGGAGAATGCGGACGATGACAAGTCGGGGTCGGATAAATCTCCGGAACCGCCCTCCTACACCAGCAGGAATGACACTCCCTTGATGATCGCGGCCAGACCCGCCCCTAGTCCCCGACCTCCTCCGCAGAGCCGGCCGAACCCGCTACACTCGAAGAAGAAGTCAGATGGGGGTAAACCTCCCAAGCCCGCGGCCGTCAGGGCACGGCCTAAATCTCCAAGCCGTCCTCCGCAGAGAAGTGAGGGGAGGAGGGCGGTCATCGAAGAAGAGCCTCCGACGGAGCCGTCCAAGTTCTCGCCTTCCGACACTGGGCTGGGTGCCGTATCTTCGCAGAAGACTGTTCCTTCCCCGGGGTCGAATATCATCATCGATGGCGATCTGATCATCGATATGGGGTCGCCGCCACCATCCCGTCCCTTCCGGGTCAACCCCGCCCACTTTTCTTCGAACAACACCCCGGCCGACGAGGATGATAATGAGGACGATGAGGACATTGAGGACCTGCGCCTGCCATCTCCGGCTGGCCACGGAGGGGCGCCCATGGCATCATCGGGAGGCGTGGACCTTGAGCCGGGGGCCGGCGGGGACGAGGACGAGCTCGAGGATGACGATGCATTAGCGGCCGAGATGGAGGCCGCCTTTGAGGAAAGCGCGCGGGAAGAAGAAGAGGCCCGAAGCCAGCAATCCCAGACCCATGCGCCGTCCCACCAGTATCATATGGCTAGTGAGGACGAGAGCGAAGTCAGTGAGGAGGAATAATCCGGGGTTCTGGTCGTTTCTGCTGCGGGGTGTCGCGAGTCAGGTTGTCCTAAAATCTTGTGTTCTTTCCCAGTATCCATGTACATACAAGCAAGGCGCCGTTGGGAGTTTTGGCAATAGGAAGCAATGAGACGCAGATGGTGCGCTGGAAGCTAAGTAGAATGGGCGAGTGAAGGAAGTTCGCTACGAACCGGATGCGGGCGCTGATCGGCCGGGGCGGAACAACCCCCGGATCCGAAGGCGGATCGTCATTGGGCGGCTCGAAATCCCCAAAAAACGAGGGCTGGAAAGGAGCAGCTCCCAGTCTCGGTCTCTTCACCAACCAACTCTCCCCAGTCCCTCGATTCCCGCGCGCCTTTCACGCCGTGGGCCAGTCATTCCGATCCGGGCCTGGACGAAATCCCCCAGTCGCTCCCCGCAGACCTCCGATGCGTTGAGCTTCCCGAACGACCTCCGATGCGATGCAGGGCCTCTTCCGCAATGATTAACACTTGATCGATGCCGCACAGGAATCCGCCGAAGAAGACCACCACGCTGCGATTTTAAAAGAGCATTCTCCCCAAATTGCGACCAGATTTGAGAACCCCTCGGCCTTTCCAGAAAGCCCCCGCCACGTTGCTACATTTCGATTTGAAGACACCGGGTGCTCGGTAGTGAAAGTAGGACAGACCAGCAGAAGGGCCGCTTCACTTCGCGCGCGATCCGTCAGGCTGGGCGACTCGCGAGATTCCTCCCTCACTTGCCGCATCGCCTGTCTGACACTTTGATTGTCTCGGCTTCTCCACTACGAGTCCTCGATACTCCGACCGATCACTACCACCGCAACAGCATTACCCCCCTCGTTCGTTTCCATCGTCCTCGATGGCGTCTTCCGCAAGCCATTCCGAAGTCCCCCCGGTTCCTGCGCCGTCGAACCCGGTCCTCCTTAAAACACAGGCGCATTGGTACTTCACCGATGACGAGCTCACACGCACGCCCTCGCAGCTGGATGGCATGGCCATGGAGGCAGAGCATATGAGCCGCAGCAAGGGCGTCAACTTCATCAGCCAGGTGGGTATCATGCTGAAGCTACCGCAACTCACGCTCGCGACCGCCGCCGTTTATTTCCACCGGTTCTATATGCGACACAGCATGGTCGACCTGCCGCAACGACCTGGCATCCATCCCTACACGACTGCGGCGGCCGCGCTGTTTTTGGCTACGAAAGTGGAGGAAAATGTGCGGAGGATGAAAGAGCTGGTGGTGGCTTGCTGCCGGGTGGGACAGAAGCAGCCCAACATGGTCGTGGACGAGCAGTCCAAGGAGTTCTGGCGATGGCGCGATACCATCCTGGTTCATGAAGACATTGTCCTGGAAGCGCTCTGTTTCGATCTGCAGCTCGAGCAACCGTACCGCATCCTCTACGACTTCATCTGCTTCCTTTCCATGCAAGATAACAAGCCGCTCCGCAACGCCGCATGGGCCTTTGTCAACGATTCTGGATACACCGTCCTGTGTTTACAGTTCACCGCCCGCACCATTGCGGCCGCTGCTCTTTACGCTGCCGCGCAGCACTGTGACGTCGGGTTCGAGGACGATGTGCTCGGGCGGCCGTGGTGGGAGCAGCTCGATGTGGAACTGCCCCAGGTGCGTCGCGCATGCATGCGCATGGCCAAGCTATATGAGAACAATGCCGCGAATCGACATACCCTGTACTACTTGACCAACCCCATCAGCACAGACGAGGGTACTGAGAAGACCAGGATCCCGCGCGCAGGCGGCCCAACAGACACGACGCGTGCGGCCGATGCCGTGCGTGAGAGCGACGCCGTCAACGGTCGGAAGCGCTCGAGGGAACCCGACACGGCGGTTCCTCTGGCCCCGACAACCGACTCGACACAGCCGCCAGACCCCGGCCCGACGACGCAGAACGGCGGACGATCCCCCAAGCGGCCACGGACGGATTCGGAGGGCACGTCTATCGGGAGGGTTCCGTCGTCGCGCATTCCTAAGGCGCCGGTCCAGGACCGCCAGCCCGCGAACGGCCACGGTCCTGCGGCTCCGTATTCGCACGCCTACCCAACATCGTCTCGCCCCCCGCATCCCTTACCACCGCCCCCGCGGCCCTTCGCCCGCCGGGACAGTACGAGCAGCCGGCCGGGAGGAGGGAACCCGGGGGTGCCCGTCGATCCGATCCAGCAACGGATCGACGAGATTGTGCAACAGAACATGCCTTCGCAGAGCGGGCCCGGCCGGGCGGACCGGCGACCCCAGGAACGACCCCGGAGCGACTGGCCTCAGGAGCCCGACCCGGCGCGACGACGACGGCCGTCTGGCTCCACGGGTGGCCGGCCACCGCCGCCGGATGAACCACAGCCTTCGCTATCCCTACCATCGCCCCCTCCGCCGCCGCCTCCGGAAGAGCAGCCGGAGCCGCCCCAGGCGCCCGAACCGGAGGACGACGGGGGTGGCAGCGAGGAGGGCGAGCTCTGATCGACCCCGTATATACTAGAGCCGTGTGGACGAACGAGATGGAGCATGAATGACCGACTGATACCTACATACATACCTTGGGCCGCGCAGGCGTTGGAGGAGTCCACACATTCCCCATTATCCTCCGATGGGACCTGGCAGCGGGCCGGACTCCGAGGACGGGCGACTACGTAAGGTGGGAAGACGAGGGAATGAGATGCAGCACCTGTATTTACCTATATATTTCTCTTTCTACTGTTGAATTAGAGCGCGTCAGCATTCCATCCGCCAGCCATTGAGCCATTCATCCGGATCCGTGGGGAAAAGCGTTGAATTGATCTCGATTGGCAGCGCCATGGCTGCCTGGTCAACTGCCGAGGGTGACAGGAGAGGCCAACCATGGATGCCGACGACCCCTTGCAGCTGGGCTGGCCGTCACGGTCTTCATTGGGGGACGAGAGAGGGAAAAGAATCCCACTAGGGGCGCGAGGGTGTCACGGCGACAACCTTGATTGCCTGGTGGAACTGGACGGATTCTAGACCTGGGAGGCTGGCAGGGGCTGGCAGGCATCCACTGGTACATACCGCCGGGATTCTTTTCTCCGCCATGGCTGGCTGACACCATCTTCAAACCACCACTGCAGCTGGCAGAAGAATGTTGCTTCCGAGAAACAAGAAACAAAACCATCCGCGCTGCCATGGCCGTCAATCCTGCTGGACCAGCCGATGGCCCCCCCGTTATGGAAACAGCGCCTGGAAATCCACGCCAACATGGACCCGGCTCCCCTCACGGACCGGCGACGCAGCTGTCGTTTCTGTCGCAGTCGCAAGCTGCGCTGTTCCGGCACCAGTGTCTGCAGCGCCTGCAAGGACCGTCAGATCGAATGCCTTTATGACCAAGGCGGGCCCAAAGGCCGCCCTCGCGCCTCGGCCGCCCGTGCCAGCAGTCGTCTGGTCGCCGGCCAGCCGGGGTCCGAGCCTGCGATGAAGCAGGCCTCGTGGAAGTCGCCCCCGAGTCCGTCGGGGCAGGTCTTCTCCCCGCGCCTCAAGAGCGTTGCGGAGGCCTTGGGGGAGGTGTCAGCCGAGGTCCAGGAAAAGCTGCAGGGGCGGAGTGTGGAGGACCTGGCCCGGAGTCAAGCTGGATCTCCCCGTCGCGCGCCCAAGCTTGGCTGTCGCGAGCTGCTCATGGTGCTCACCCAAGACCTCGTCGATGCCACGGTGGCCCGCTTCAGCGGTCTCGACTGCCTCTCGTTCTTCCCCGACCAGGGCCATTGCTTCCGACAGGGCTGGACCGGCAGCTCCAATGGCGCGCCCCAAGCCTTGGAGCCGGCGCCCCTCGCCGGGTACAACAGCTACCGGATCACGCAGCTCATCGACGTGTGGTTCGGCGCCCATCCCCTGTCCATGGTGCTCTCCAAGACGCTGCTGCTGCGGGACGTGCGCAGCAACGCCTACGACCCTCTCCTCCTGGCCGTCCTGCTGGGGAGCGCGCTGCTCGAGTTGGAGGATGCCGAGGCCCGGGTGGAATCCGAACAGCTGCTGCAGTGGGCCTCATCCCGATTACAATATGTCTCCACCGCTTCGGCCGACCTCTCGACCGCACAGGCGCTGGGCTTGCTGGCGTGGCATGAGACGTGTCAGGGCAACATCTTGCCCGCGATGGCCTACAGCATCTACGCGAATCGCACGGTGACCCGGCTGACGATGGACACCTTGGCGCGGTCCTCGCGGGACGTCCGTCAGATCAACGGCATCAACCTGGTGCAGATCGAGCTGGAGATGATGCACATTCTCGGGTGGATGACGCTCGCCTTGATGGTCTGGTCCTTCACGCACCTGGACATTGTCGACGACACCCTCCCGGCGCTGGCGCTGATGCACGAGCACCCCCCCATGAACAAGGACGCCTCGTTGGTGCTCCGGCTCGACCGGGCGGCGGACAACCTGTCGACGCTACCGCATCAGTGGGCCTGGATCCAGGAGATCTGGACCATCAGCCACATCACGTCGGCGGCCGTGCATCTCAACGCGATCTATCCCCGGCCGTCCAGCGGCCCGGCCTCGCCCGCTCCCTTGTCCCAGCACCACTCCTGGCAGACGCAGCTGCATCAGCAACTGCGCAACATCCAGCTATACAAGGTCGACATCGGCAACCTCTGCAGCGAGGCCCGTGCCGTGCTGGCGCGCAACGTCCAGATCATCGAAGCCAACATGGAGGACCAGGTCGCGCAGACCTGGATCCTGACCGCGTACCGGACCTTGCTCATCCATCTGCTCTTCCCGCGCATGGCGCCCCTGAGTGTCACCGCCGATCTGGTCCAGCACCTCGCCGACTGCCTCCTGTTCTTCGCCCGCAGCTTTCCGGTTCTCGTCAGCGTGTCGACCACCCAGGCGCTGCCGCGCGCGAGCACCCAATCCTGCATCCGATCGTACATGGCGGGCCTGGCGGCGTGCAGCAGCGCCATCGACGCGCTTTTCCTTGTGTCCCACAAGCAGCTGCCCTGCTGGGAACCGGGGGTCCTCCAGGGGCTCGGGCGGCTGCTGGAGCAGACGACGCGGTTGGATTCGCTGTTCACGAACGACACGTTGCTGACGGATTGGCGATGGCGGACCGTGCAAGAGCGGTTTCATCGGCTGTCCAAGTACAAGACGGAGCTGAGCGCGACCGAGCCGGGGGGCATGATGCCGATGTATACGGCGGCTGAGCTGCCCTATGTACCGGGGTACATTTCGATCGAGCCGCCGACGTTTCATGAGATATAGAGACACCGGACTGGATATAGATAGAATTGCCTAATTATCATACCTTTCAATTGCTGCCTAGTGGAGATGGCCTTGATGAAGCGGTCCTCCATACCCTGTGAATCCCATTCCCTCCTCTGCTGACCCCCCCCCCCCCCTCAAACCGCCCAACCCAACCAATTCGACCTGATCCATAAATTAGTCAACCAACCTTAGATGATCCCCTGCCCTAGTTGAGCCATATTCCAAGTTCATATACAGTGATTCCTTCTCCACACCATACACCTAATAATTTAGAACTGCCTCTCCCAAGTCAGATTCCATCATATCGGCACTAAACCGGGTAAACTTCTCCAAAACCATCCGGATGAATCGAAGACAATAATCCTCTATCTCAAGACTGTCAACCTAATCATTCCTTCGAAACAACGACACCGATACCGATACCATCAATCTCGTGGCATGACCTGTCCCGGTAAGCTAGCTATATTTAGATTTGGATCTACCTAAGAAACGCGCGATGAGACGGTTATCATTATGAACGGGGTCTGATTGATAGGTAGTATTTGAGTTGAAGTAGGAGGGCGGTGAGGTTGGTGGTGTATGGTAGATGGCGATATATGGGGTTGGAGTATGGAGTAGTCCCTGGTGGTATGGTATGGTATGGGATGAGTGGGATTGGAGATGCACTGACTACTCCACAATACTAGTACTAGCAGCACTCTTCTACCAATATTCATCTATCTTCCTAGATAGGTATATAGGAAGACTCATGATTAGGATTGAAGGTACTCAGTAAGCCTGAGAATTGTATAAAGTGTGACGGGGAGTATCAGAGTCTGGAAGACCTAGCATCAGGCAGATAGGAGCATACATGCACAACCAGCCCAACATTATACCCTGTTATGTTAAGAAAGATAAAAATAACCTTACCCTCGACAAGGATATAATAAAGAACTGAATCTCACTTATTAAGATCTACATAAGAACATGCCCGTCGGCAGGGTCCCAGCCACACCCAGACAAAGAAATCGAGTATAGAGTTAGAGATCACCACTCAGCAACCACCACTAAAGTAGTTTATCCTATCAGGTTGTTTCGGGATGTTATAGGGGTAACTCGACTAAATAGAACCTGTCTGTCTCCTATGGATCATATAAGAGTCGCGATGGAGACTGAAGTCTCTAGATAGACCAAATCATATTTCACATAACACAGCACATCAACCAACATGTCCCTACTTCCATTCAGTCTCTTCATCTACCTCTACACCACCGGCTCCCTCTTCTATGACACCATCCATTACATCCTCCACCAAGGGACCAACTCCCCATGGCGTCTCCTCCGCTTCCTCTCCACCTGTCACCAATACCACCACTTCCACTACAACCAATCCTTGAACTTCAATGACCGGTACCTCAAACGAAACATCTTCATCGCGTTACCCCTCGAACTCCTCTGCCAGATGCTAGGCAGCGTTGTCGGTCGAATCATCGCGCAACCATACCTCCATCCCACCAACATACCCATCCTGAACCAATGTCTGTCCTTGACCTTACTGATTCAGATCACACGAACCCTCCTCGTCATGACCATGAGCGGCCGAGACTCGAACCACATCATCACCTTCGACACTGTCCCCAAAGACACGAACTGGGTGTTCGTGGGGCCTCACTTCCACGCTCTGCATCATATCCATCCCGATCGATACATGGGATCGATGATTAAATTGGTTGATTGGGTTGCTGGAACGGCGTATTCATTCCGCCATAAACGGGTAATTTTGACCGGGGGGACAGGGGCGTTTGGTTCTGCGTTGGAGAAACAGCTTCTTTGTGAGGGAGTGAGGGGGATCACAAAGCTGAGATATGGTCGTGACTGGACGCATGGGGATTTCACCCGTGTGGGATGCATTCTGCGCGAGGCGGATATTCTCATTTTGGCGCATGGGTCGAAAGACGTCGATGCTATGGCTGCCAACTGTCACTCAAGTATCCAACTCATCGAAACCTTTCTGGAAGAAAAGGAGAAATACAAGACAAGGGGCAAGAAACCCACCCCAATGCCCGAAATCTGGTACATCGGCAGCGAAATCGAACTGCATCCCGCATGGGGCATTCCCGAACTCCAACGGTATTCAGCCTCCAAGCGCGCGTTTGTGCCATATGCGCGGGGGTTATATCAGAATCCGAAGGTATTATATCGACATATTGTCCCCGCGGCGTTTCAGTCGTCCATGGGGAAGGCGATCGTGTCGGCGGATTGGGCGGCCAGCGTGACCATGTGGTGGATTCATCGCGGGGCGTGGTATGTGCCGGTGACGTATACGGGATTGGCGGTGGTGAATTATTTCAAGTTTCGGTTTGGGAGGGGCTGTTAGGATATGTTGTTGGTGGGATTGTGGCTAGTTTGGATTATATCAGATTGATAGATGTATAGCATTGTCTGGCGGTGTGTCGATTCTTGTAAAGTCTTCGTTCATAGATCATAGACGTGAATGTATGTATAGCACGACTTTGGGGATTCGTGGAGATAGGAAATATAGGGGTCGTTGGAGGGGTATTGTTACTGCATGGTGCTGAGTAGTGTGGTATCGTGTGCCTTGATTATGATGTGTCAAGAACCACGTAGGCCAACAGGAATAGATCCCTTCTTAGCCTCGGGCATAGAAGGAAGAAATATGGCATGTCTCAACAGGATGTGAGTGGATGATGGAAAAGGGACAAAGAGTATCAGTCACCATTTTGCTCGATTATGGGGTTATGCTTATCTTTAGTGCTTACGGGTGTAGTACGTGTCTTGCTCTCTTAACCTTTATTAACATTCGTGTACTAACATTCTGATTCGAGCTCTAGCGCTTATAGCTATAGTGATGACGATGATATTGGCAATATGGTCATCACTACGGTCATAATCACTATGAACCATATTGAACGGTAAGTTGATAAGCACCGTAAGCGGTTGAACCCTATAAGCCCTATAAACCGTAAGCAGTAAGCAGTAAGCAGTAAGCAGTAAGCAGTAAGCAGTAAGAAGTAAGCATAAGCATAAGCATAAGCATAAGCACTACGGGAGCAACACTGGCGATTCTCTCTGATTATGCAGTTGAACCCTGAACATTCGCATGTTGCTGAACCGAATACCAGAGCATTACTCTTCCCCGATTGTGTTTTAGCTGTTGCCGTAATCAAAATGCTGGTGGCTCTAATACAGCAACAAAGATAAGCATCACGAGACTGCAAACCCTGTCTACAGAGGCAATCTCAACAACGGTACAATATCACACCCCATAATCACAAGCTTGTGCAAGGTAACAAGCTTAAACACCAGTCACACGAGCGCGCCAAACACCGACTCCACTGGCAGCATATAAGGCTGCAGCCAAGAGAAACGGCAGGCCGATGGCCATGCCACCCATCTGGATGCCGATCGCCAACATATATGCCATCAAGGGGGCAGCTGCCAGAGAGCCCAAGGCATCCAACACGGTGATGGAGGTATACAGCAATGGAATGTTCTCCGGCGAAACAGTCCCAGTCACGTACGATTGCACGGATTGGTAGAATCCGGTTCCCATGATGAATATCAAGAGGCCTAGATCAATACAAAGTTGATGAACATCACGTTTGAGCGAGTGAATGGGTTGAGGGATACTGACCCAAAATTAACCCCCCGGGATGAGAGGCAAGACCCATGATCAGCGGTCCTACAATATGAAACACGACACTTCCTTTTGCCATGAGCAGATCGGCGCGTGCCGCGTTGCGGCCCGATCTTGTCAGTAAGCATCTATGAGCCCATGGTAAGACGGCACAGGCCAAGATGATATGCATGGCGGTTTCCAAGGATAGCAAATAACCACTCTGTATAGGTCAGTTGACGATGGCTTACTGGTAGTGGAGGATTCGCACCTGTGCGACTGTCCAGTCGAATCGAACCGTCATGTACTGGACGATAATCTCTTCGATCTGCCGACTGATTTTGTTGACCATGAATGCCAACAGAAGAGGGAGGAGGCCAGTGGGAGAGAGGAGAAAGGCGAAGACTTCTCTTGGATGCGCCGCTTTACGTTTTGGGACCAAGCCTCGTTGGGCTTCATTCTCGTCGCTCGCGTTGAAGTTGCCAGGATTAGATGAAGGTTCCGGGTTGGGTAAAAGGTACAGACACAAATACCCTACTAATTCGAACGGAACCCCCAGGAGGTAGGGAACATCAGGCCCAGATCGCGACAGGAGCAACGAACTCAGCGGTGTAGATAGGAGTCCGGAAGCCATCTGTGAAACAGCCATGTAGAAGAAGACCCGTGTGCTAACCACCATCAGTATGACACTACGAGTATAGCTGACAAGAGAAAAGATACCGATTGTGTGAAGATGCAAACGACGAGGCTAATGCAATCAACATGGTCGAAATGACAGGAGATCCTCCCCCAATGAGCCGAATGCTAGCAGATACGGCGATAGCCAAGCTGGAGAACCGTTGCAGGTAGTGACCTACATCGAACATTAGCGACAGAGATGAACAGCAATATTGGTCTTACAAGCAACCCAGATCCAGAGATTAGCTATGATCCCCCCAGTGAGCCCCAAGGTCGCCACCAGCTTTCGCCCATATCGTTGAGCCAGAAGCCCATAGGGAATGGCGAGGAGTAATCCTGATCCAGTCAGGGCTAGAAGTATAGAGGGAAAGCAGGGATTGGCATACCCGGGAGTGCCTCCGCAAGCCCTAACCAACCCCTCAAAACCGCCACTTCTCGTTGGATCGCATGTACCTTGCAACTCTTGCCCAGGATGGTCCCATCAGGTGCGATAGTTATAGGATCAATGGAACGATAATAAGATCGACACACGGACAATTCCAGTAGCTGATTAGTAGGCGCAATGCGCAATTCCGAAGCAAAGTCGACGACGAAGATAAATGCGGCACAGATCACTAGGGCGCGGATATTAGGACCGCCGCTCTTTTGGTGCCGGGGATCATCCGGACTGGTGTTCCCCAGGAGTGGAGTAGCTGGAGAGGGTTCTCCATTACGTGATGTGGCTTCGTCTCGCGACATGTTGATAACAGTGGGTGAGAAAGAACCACTTGCCGCAGCAATGGGGTGACTCTTAAGCCCAAGGATAGCATACACATCAACGAACGGGACCACGAGCTATACAGGGATCTGACGGACTCCGTCGGTAAACTGGCTCATCCATCCAATCGGATCATGAGCGGGCTTATCTCTTAGGCCTGGTTTTACGGTCAGTGGTTGGTCTTCTAGCATGCAGCGATGCATGTTAGGGGCGCTAGGTTACATGGCAACAGACCATGGCCCCAGTCAGAATCCCCGATCGAAGTGGGGGATCTGACACCATGTGTCGTGGAAAAATGCCGTATGGCAAGATTAACCATCCCTTGCACCTCTTACTACCTCTTTTCTTTTCCTTTTCTTTTCTTTTCTTTCCTCTTGTGGGGATACGAAGACGTGGGTACCGTGGAGACATGAATTAGTAGGTTATAGCTTCGATGGCTCACATATTATAAGTCTCACTGGCAGAACTAGGATGACCTGTATTCATCACCGTTAGAATGTTCTCGACACCTATCACAGTATATCATTATGCGATTTGGAATTATTTCAGTTGGGGAGGCGGCGGAGGGAACGGCCAGGCTACCACCATCGCTTTAGTGCCTTATGATTCATGAGGCTCGAGGCCGTTTGATTTATGCCTGGAGCCTTAACCAATCCTTAAGGCTGCTGGATTACAAGTACCACATAGTAGGCTTCCTACTTGAGAAGACGGAGATATGATTGGTATAACTGCGGCGCACAACGAGCAAGGTATGCCGGCATGGCGGGTGATTACTGCTCATCCCATAACTGCTTAAACAGACTCGGCCTCCCGAGCAGCTCTGCCGGCCCTCCAGTTTCCACAACACACCCGTCCTGCATGATCAGAATCTTATCGAAATCCCGAATACATCTCAGTCGATGGGTCACAGCAATCACAGTGGCATGCCTGAATTGGTCCCGGATAATCTGGAACATTAACCGCTCCGTGGCAATATCGACGTTACCGCTGATTTCGTCGAGCACCAGGATCTTAGTTTGACTTTGGCGGAGGAGAGCTCTCGCTAGACTCAACAATTGACATTGGCCGCGTGAAAACGTCGCATCGCTCACCGGGAGGTCGAGAGAATAGGGTCGTCCGGTACTGGGATCCTCTCCTAAGCCTACCGTGGCCAGAGCGGAGAGCATCGCGTCGTCGGAGAACTGTCCGCTAGCATCGAGGTTGAATCGTAGCGTTCCGGGTAGTATAAAAGGGTCTTGAGGAATCACAGTAAGACGGGATCGGAGGATGTCGCAGGGAATCTCCCGCAGATTGGTCTCGTCAATGACTACCGAGCCAGATGTGGCATCAAGAAGCCGAAAAAGAAGAAGGATGAGGGAGCTTTTGCCACTCCCGCTCCGGCCACAAATGGCTACTTTCTCTCCCGGATGAATCGTCAGGGTAATGTCGCGGAGTATGCATTGATGAGGACTTGGTCGTTCCTCGTAGCTTGCGTAGACGTGATCGAGCCTGATCGAGCCACGAGACGGCCAGTCCTCGGAAGGCGGCCGAAAAATCTCCATATTTGGGGCATCTTCTCTGGGAAGCGTATCCTCATAGGTTTTGATGCGAGCAATGGCGCCAAGAGTAGTCTCCAGCTGTGTCCATGAGGTGATGAGATACGATAGGCTGCTGCTGAAGCCCAGAATGTTCAACAGCGAAACGGCAATCGCACCTGTATCGACTGAGGAGCCTAACGCCACCGCCACGGTGACCACAACAATAGCCAATCCAGCGGCCATAAGATCCAGAACGAGATTCAACCAACGTTGAATGCAGAAGAATGTATAATATGGCTGGATCGCCCGGTCGACCAACTGGCGACACCTTGTCGCCCATGTGGCGTGCCAGCCAAACGTACGGATGGTGTCCGCACCCGAAGCGGTTTCTAAAAAGTGGGTATAGAGAGGGCTCTGCGCTTCTAATTCCATGAGGCGGAGCTGACGCGAGGTGCGCAGATAAAAGTTCTGCAAGGCGTAGAACATGGTGATCACAAATGGCACCGTAATCGCGATATACTTGTTTCCCGCAGCAATAAGCATGACCTCGGCGATCAACATGCCTGCACCAAGAACCGTCATGAGAAACGCGCCAGACAATTGGTTATCGATCTGAGAGAGGTCTTGACTGAATCTGTTCAGGATCGTCCCACTGTCGTGCATGGTGAAAAATGAAAATGGCGCATTCATCGTAGCGGTCAACAACTGCCCATGCAAACGGCGGGAGCTTTTTGCGACCAGAAAGATGATGAGGTAGGTAATACTGAAGATGGTTCCAAATAGCTGAATCACAGCACAAGCGCCATACACGCCCAGATACACGCCGAGGGAATAGTTGAAGTCACGGTCCGACCAGTACTGGAGCCACAGAGTAGGAAATTTGGTGCCGAATATCTGCACGATTATCAGACCCACTAAGCCGGCAGAGGATTTCCAACCCATTGCTTTGAAGTAGTATTGGTAGACTGAGAAGTCACCAAGTCGACGTGGTAAGTCCTGACGTGACTCGATCAGTTTGCTCTTCGTTCCTGTAGTCGCAGGATGACGTGTTTCAGTAGCACTAGCGTCAGTGTCACCAGATATAGAAACGATTGTTTCAAAAGCGATTTCAGACGGGCTTCCAGATGTGGCTGTGCCATCTTGAAGCGCTATAACAACATCAGATGAGGAAATGCGCTCAGGATCACTGCATGCAAGAATAACAGCCACATGGTGAGTTTTGCATAGACCTCGCGGACCAAACGCGCGATCAAAGACATTTTTAGCCGTAATGATATCTAAGGCACTGAGTACGTCGTCCAGAACCAAGAGCTTTCTGCGCGAGTAAATGGCCCGCGCCATTGCTAGTCGTTGTTTTTGACCACCACTTAGGGTAGTGCCTCCGGAGCCAATGCAGGCCTTGTCCCCTTCGGAAAAAGTAGAAATGTCTTCGTCGAGTGCACAGGCATGAAGAACCGCGTTATACCATGCTTCATCATAGTAAGAAGGACCAAGAACGAGTTCCCGAACAGAGACATTGGGTAGCCAGGGATCTTGTGCACAGTAAGCCATAGCCACGGATTTTTGGTAAGAACCAGAAACGCAGGGAACTGCTCCTATGAGTCCCTTGAGTAGCGACGATTTTCCAGAACCGGTCGGCCCGGTGACGATTGTCAATGTAGAGGGGTGTATCTCGATGTTGACTTTGGTCAAAATCGGTGTGGTAGCGTCTGCATATTTGAAGCTGGCATTGTGTACTGACAGACACTTGCCTTTCATGGGAAGGACTTCAAGCTCGAACACACTACTAGGAACCACTTTCGCCGTCGTATGATCGTCACTATTGTAAGTGGTATTACCGGTCTCGACTTCTGGTAAGAGAAGATAGTCCTGGATTCGCTTGATGCAACCTAGAGCAACGCCTATTTGGGTGATTCCATGAACAAATACTTGGATGGGCTGGACGACTAGAGCAATCAGGGCGAGAACGGTAAACGAGTTTGTCGATGTAATCGCATCACTTCCCGAGATCCTTGTGAAAATCGTAAAAGTCAAAATCGGACCAGCGATTTGCGGTATATTCGCTACAGGTACGATCAGTAAGGACTATCAGAAAAATGGGTAGGAGATGTACCAACAACGTTTCTCCACATCATAAGCATCCGGGCTCCCCGAGCGCGATCAAGCTCCGTATTGCGGAGGTCACGTATCCGTCGTGCCACAAAAGAAGATATACCGAGCATCTTAATGCTTCTGATGGAACCGAGAACCGACACAGTAGTTGCAATGCGCTCCTGGACAGCCTGGTTCCATATCCTCTGACGTGGAGGTGACCGGGCGGCCACAACATAGCTGAGGGAGACTGCTACCAGGGCAGATCCAACCGATGCCAGGCATGCCCATTTTACCTGTCTCTCAAGGAAGAATATGGCAAGACCGACCTCGATTGGAGAGGCAAATAGAGCGTCTAGACGCATCAAATTGTTACAGATGCTTTCGGTATCGGTGCTCATCAATGTTAGCGCAGCTGAGTTGCTCACCGTAGCAGTATCCAGACGTTGCGTCTTTTCATAGAGGGCAGTCACCAGCATGCTTCGTATCATGGTAATGACGCGATTGAGTCCATGCATATAAAGCGATGTCGTAACCTGGACATCCTCGTCAGCTTCTTTATCCTATGATAGGTCATGAAATTTGGCTTGAAGCATACCGCCGTGCCCACATAGATCAGGACTGTGGCTCCAACAAGTGCCCCTCCAACAGCATTGTCTTTAGAGGCAGCCGAGAGATATTGGATCACACGATTCAGTAGCAGTGGCTGGGCAATCTTGAATCCAATTAGGCCGATTCGAGGGATGGCTGTCCATATTAGAGTCTGTCGAACACAAGACAGTATTGCTAGCAGTAGCTCATGTTGACCTTGGCGATCCTTTCGTGCTGCATAGAATGACTTAGCTTATACCTTAGATCTGGAAAGGATGCAACGCACCTGTGTACCATTTCGCTTTGAACTTGGTCTGCACAGCCTCGGCCGAGAGGTTGGAGTCAATAGGAAAGAGATGGCTGGGACTTAGCAAGCCGCGTGCCCCGTGAGCCAACAGGGGGTTCAACCACCAGAAGACGACGCGATTCACCATGCCCCCCTTCATCTCTGGAGGATAAGCAGCAAATGGAAGTTTCAGATACTTTTGCTTTTCTTGTAGCTCTGCGATGAGCATCAGCAAACGGATGCTCAGCGCTGCAGTGAAAGCCCCAGCAATCGTAGAAGGATCCCGTAGCCATAATGTCCGGGCTTGTACACCATCGAACAACGTGCTGAACAGAAGATAGAAGCATAGTAGATTGGAGGGAGAGACGGATCGCAAATGCTCGTTCCAGGAAAGGACCGGAATGCTAAGGGAGCATATCAATGACAGGCAGACCGATGCAATGGTGGCATTGTTGCGATATTGCGGGGCCATTGCCCAGACAATCAGTAAGGTAAGTTGGCTGCAGATCAGGGCAAGGCTCAGGATAATTTTCACCAAAATTGAGACCTTGGAATGCTGATTCGCTGTCAATGTGATTTTCCTGGACTGCCCGAGGAGCTGTAACAGCCTCCAAGCCACGGCTGGAAGAAAACATGCTGATGGGATGATGCTAAACACCACCTGCTCGAAAAGGAGGGTAAAATCCAAGTAGTGGCAGCCATGGATGGGAGGCCCAAATGTTCGATCGGCTGCTGGGCTGCAAGAGCTTGCCATATTGGTGAAAGACAAGGTGTGTCTACCTTGTTATTCGCTCAAGGTGAGGCGGGATGCCGGTTAAGTACAATGCTCAGTCATTTAGGTGTGTGTGTACAAGACAAGCTCCACGAGCATTTGATCGGCTTATCATAGGAAAACTAGGCAGCAATATCAGGCTGGGCCTTGTTCGTAGGCTGCATTAGCTTGATGCGCCGCTTGACGCGTTCTTATCAGGACCCTGGTTCACCAGTAATACAAACGGCGCGGAAATGAAAAGGCATCATTTTAGTCCGGAAACCCGTGCTTGGTCCGGACCAGACAACAGTTTTACTAGTCTCTCCAATCTCAACAGTGAATAGTGTATAGTGGATATATGTACGGTGGGAGGTAAGAATCAAGTATAAAAAAACGGAAATCAACCCTCACTCTAACTCTATTATACTCACTGACTCTTGTCATTTCATTTCATATTCATTCATCATCAAAAATTTGGACTCGGTCCGCGTACTCCTTGATTCGAGAGACAAAGGTCTCTTCAATTTGGTCGCCTTCGCCACCTGCGACGCGGAGGATGAGGTCGTTGAGGGAGGCGCGGCCGAGGATGTCGACGTGGTCGCCTGTTAATTATCAATATGCTTGTTCTGGATGATGGGGGGAAGAGAGAAGAAGGGATTTACCTGTGTTTGGACCACCACGAGGTGAGAACCTATCCGGTTCATGAGGCATTTCAAAGACCTTGATCTTCACGCCAGCAGGATTATACCGCTTCATACGCCAGCCCTTGGCGCACATGTAGCCAGTGCTGAGAAGGTTAACGGTCCCGTCGCCTTCGCCCATATAGACGCCGTGGTCAATGCCGTCGCCGTTGGTCACGGTGGTGTCGATGCTGATGTTTAGGCTCACCAGGGGGTCGCGTTCTTCTTGGTAGAAGTAACTCCGTTCGGTGGGTTTGCCGACGCCATAAAAGCAGTAGATCTTGAGGTCCGGTGCCAGCGGGAGTCGGGCTTCGAGCGGGTTGAGCCATGTGCGAGGGTTGTTTTCGTTCTCTTCGACTTCTTTTGCGGTGTGGGCAACACCGTGCGAGTAGCTGCCCAGCACTTGGTCGCGGTACCAGGGTTCGGCCTCATCCAGGAGGTAGGAGAGACTTTCGGTGACGGTGAGGTTCTTGCTGGTGCGGGTCGAGTTGCTCTCGCGGAAGTTGAGGAGCGTGCCGTAGGACTGGTGCTGGTCGGGCAGGTTATCAGGCGCCCAAGTCGCGTTACCCCAGACGGCTTCGCCGCCCTTGGGAAGCATGCTGCTGATGCCGGGCATGGCGCGGAAGATCTCCGCGCGTTCTTCCTTGGAGAGGAACTTTTCGAGACCGTACACAGCGAAGGCGTTGAGCTGAGCAGTGTCACGCATCTCACCAGACAAGACAGCGGTAAGACCCTTGACAGCGCCGAGCATGCATCCACTGATGTTGATCCAGCTAGCGATGTGGTTGTTGACCCAGTCGCTGCCGCCGGCACCGTGGTCAGGGTGCTCAACCCATTTGAGGAAGTACATGACCACCTGAGAACCCATACTGTGCGACGCGAGGGTGACTTTCTCACCGCCGACCTGGACGGCCGTTTCGATGTAGGACTTCAGCCGGCTGAAGTACTGGTCGCGGATCTCCAGGTTGGGGTACGAAAGACGCCAGTCGTAAGCGGCGGTGAAGGCATTGGTCGGGTCGTAACCGATGGTCGCGAGGTTCTCAAGGATCTTATTCCAGATCCAGTAGCCCGTGATGAAGAAATCAGTGGCGTCGAAGCCCTGCGCCGCGCGGAGTTTGATGCCAGGGGGATCCAGGCCGGTCTCCTTGTCCAGCATGATGTGGTTCTTCCACTCGGCCTTGTCAAGGACCAACGCGCGCATCATGCTCCAACTGCCCCAGAGCCTGCGACGGAAGTACTGGCGGGAGTTTGCGTCGGTTCCCCAGCTCTCGAGACCGGTAGAAATAACTCCGGGGATCATCACAATGGGGTGTTTGGCATGGACGCCCTCAGATTGGAGGTGAAGGCCGACGGAGAACGAGTCATAGTTGACCGTGTCGCGTTCATGTTGCTGGAGACATCAGTAAATGTTCCACCTATCTAGTCAGCAAGCAATTGGGTCATACCGTGAACTCCCGCACATCCGTCAACAACCCCTGGGGCATGACATCCATCAACGACTCGAGGTTCAGGTCCATCAAGCTATCCAAACTGATCACATCCTGCTGATTGGCGAAGAGAACCGCCACGAGAACACCAAACAAACCACCCAAGACGAAAATAAGTCCATTGCGCCGTTTACTCCGAGGTTTCGTGACAAACGACTCCTTCTTAGGCTTGGAGGGCGGCGACTGCGACTTTGGTTGCGACTCGGGAACGTCGCGGACATCGGACGGAGAGTCGGACGCGCCGTCCTTGGCCAGACGACGGCGAAGCATAATTATACACTGAAGCGCATGTAAAAACCAAGCGACCAGAGAGAGATAAGAGTAGAGGAAAAAGGAGAAAGAAACGAACCCGCAACTCCCCGTTGGGAGCCAAAGGAAGACCGCGGCGAACCAAAAAAGAATCAGGCACCACCGGAAAATCACATGTGCGGGAAACGGACGTCATCAGATCGGCCGCGTGTTTTCTCTTCCACTTCACACCACCATTACTACTACCACCACCACCACAACACTCCCCAATTCCCTTCCTCGGACACCCACCTATGTCGGGTTACATCCCTCCATTATCATCCCAATGACCACAATGAATCCCACTCCCACTCCCCCTCCTTTTCCTCCCCCAGACCAATCCACCTCGACCTCCACATCCACCCCCACCACCACAACCCCCAAACCCAACAACCTCCGCTACATCCGCTACAATACGGCCCACGAAGACGCCTACGTCCCCGCCATGCGCCAATTGATCTCCAAAGACCTCTCCGAACCCTACAGCATCTACGTCTACCGCTATTTTCTCTACCAATGGGGTGATCTCTGCTTCATGGCCATGGATGATTCCCTGCCCTCGCCGATGGTCGGCGTCGTGGTCTCGAAACTGGAGCCGCATCGCGGGGGGCCGTTGCGCGGTTATATTGCCATGTTGGCGGTGCGCGAGGAATATCGCGGTCAGGGGATTGCGACGAAATTGGCGCGGATGGCTATTGATGCGATGGTGGAGAGGGAGGCGGATGAGGTGGGTTTATTTTCCCCCTCCCCTTCTCATAAGATTCGTTGACTGTGGTGTGGATGGGATGGGATGGGTGTCTATATTATTCATTCGCTGTGCATGGTCAACGAGACCAGGTTGACAAGCTGGAACAGGATCATCCTACCCTTCATCATCCAGTTAACTAACGGAAACGCACACAGATCGTCCTCGAAACCGAAACCACCAACACCGCCGCAATCAAACTCTACGAGCGTCTCGGCTTTCTCCGGAGTAAACGTCTCCATCGGTACTATCTGAACGGCAATTCGGCATACCGATTGGTACTGTATCTCAAGGAAGGGGTGGGGTCGATGAGAACGAGTATCGATGCGTATGCTCCGGGGCAGTCAGGTCCTCCTTATCCGCTGGTGGAGTCGAGGACGGAGATGTCGGGGGCGGTGACGGCGCCGGAGCCGGCTTTGTTACATGAGGAGAATGGGAGGGGGTGGTAGGTAGGTTGGTTGGTTGGTTGAGTGGTAGATTAGGGGGGTTGAGGAAGGAGGGGTTGATATGAATGACTATAATGACTATGCTATGTTATGATGAGATATCCATATTTGATTGCATTGCGGGGGATCGGGTATAGATGGAGACGATGGATGAAGTTGGGATTCTAATATTCTATTGGGGCCCAAGGTCTATATTGTATACAGAGGGTGATGCAGGCCATGGGGTCTAATATGAATAATAATGTACAGGGATGTCAGGTATATAACAGGGTCATGCAACAAGGGATTCTTTAATGGTCGGTCCAATCAACAAGGAAAGGCCGACTTTCTCACCTGCACGCGAATGGCATTATGGACCAGCCAGTGTACCGGTCGCGGCACCTTCCTCCACTCTTGATCCAAGACAAGAGCCGCCTCCAACATGATCAACAGGGGCAATTTGGGACGATGCCAGGCCCCGACCTCGATGTCGTGCTGCGCTAACGCCGATGCCACCCGGATCTGCTGCTCTCGCTCTGCTCCGGCGGGCTTGAAGCCCGAGCACAGGTACGCAATCGGGTCGGTGCGGTGCTCCTCGGGTAAGTTGTTGAGCACGTTCGTCTGGAGCGCCACGTCCGGGCGATGCAAGTCCAGGCCCACAATGACCTTGCCGGCACTCATATCCCAGATCGTGTGGATATCGCTCTCCGGCTTGCGGGGGACATTTCGGATCAAGGAGGTGACGACTGCGCGCTTCATCTTGTATGTCACATTTCCGGACATGCACGCGTACCGCCATAGGACACGGCAAATGTTGTAGTATTCGCCTTTGAAGGCGACCAGGAAGAGTCGCTCCCACGCGAGCCGTTCGAGCTTCGTTTCCGTGCCGTCCAGGCACCGAAAGAGATACCCGAGCGCGGTGGGCACATCGGCTCGGAAAAGCGACATGATCTGGCTGATGGCGGCGCTGTTGAAGGTCAGGTCCTGGTCTTTGCAGATCTTGAATAACCGGTCCATGGCCGCGAAGTCTTTCAGTCGAGCGATGACACCAAACATCTGGCTCACCAGGGATGGAGCGAAACAGCTGGCGCCGCATGACTCGGCCGTCTTTCGAATGAACGAGTCCACGCTCTGGCCGCTTTCTAGGTGCGCGCGGAACGCATTCGGCAGGATCAGGTGTAGCGCGCTCCGCATCGCACCGGTGTTGTCCAAGTACCCCTGCTGCAGCATATAAGCGACGAGATCCGTCTTCGCCTTCGTGGTGACAAGACAGTCGAGAAGGGCGAGCCACGTGTATGAGTCCGGCCGGATGCTCAATCGAGACATGGCCAGCAAGAAATGACGGAAGAAGCGAAGGTCCTGCCTCTTGGCCGCAGACTTGAGCAGGATATTAAAGGTGTCCACCGTCGCAAGGTGCTCGGACTTGAGAAAGATGGCACGGGCCGATTTCAAAAACTCATGATCGAGCAGATAGGAAATCGCGTGATTCAACGCCGCCGTCGAGATAAAGCTGGAATAGGATTCATTTCGAAACAGTTGCACAAGCGCCCTGGCCACTTGCTTCTGGTGGGAGTAGGGAATCTTCAGGTTGTATGACGGCTTCGCCCTGGTTAATTCCTCCACATGTTGAGCGAAATCCCGGACCCCGGACAAGGACTCGCCCGCAGGCAAGATCGTGTGTAGCTGCGCAGGGTTTGTTACTGCCGATCGGATGTCCCATACACCGCGAACCAGCGGGACTGGAAGATTCTGGCGCTTCATCGCCTCCACGGACGGGATCACTGGCACAATTGGTATCTGGACATCGACCAGAGGGTCTTTGAGTTCTTGAAGCCTTCTCGCCTCCGCGATCTTGCCGCTGACCACCTCAACGACGCGCTCGGAGCCAGACAGGATCACCTTGCGGAATCGACCCTGACTCTCACGCGGATGCCGCACATGAACCCGACATCCATTATGAATCGGCACACACCAAACATTCTCCTTTAGAGCCATATCCGTCACGCCGGCTAGCAGGGCAACCGTCTCCTCCGGCACCAGTATTTCCTTCTGCACGGTTCCCTTTCCTTCCCACACCTGCGTATTTTTCTGCATATCCTCGAGCATCTCGCGTATCCTGGTGAACTTGTTCCATTGTTCGTTTCGCCCCTGGCGCACCTGGGACTTGGTCAAGAACAGTCGATATCTCAACTTGCGTCGATCCCGGTGCGATAGCCGCTTCATGACTTCACCGGACACTGCCGCTGATTCCGCATTTTTCTGACTCGAGAAAGGTGGCAAAGGGTGCGTCTGTATATCGGAGAAGATGTTGAAAACGCGTCTAGCACTTTGTGCATCAATTGGCGCTCCGGTATCAATTTGTCTGTAAAGTGTCGTATCCTTTCGACTCTGTCCAACGCCCTCATTCCCTTCCTGTGCGGTGTCAAGCCGTCCATTTTCGTCTTTCAAATCCAATCCCTTCTCCCCTTCAAGCGAAGCATCCACTTGCCTCGGCTCTTCACCATCCCCACCATGTACTATCCTCGCCTGTCCTTCATTATTCCTCTCCACCACCTCAACGCCACAACCACCACTTCGACTCCGACTCTCCACCGAAACCCATCGTCTCGCCTCGCCCCCAATCGAATTGACAACCCTCGGTACCGATCTTGGTCCCGATCTCGACCTCTCAATGAACCTCCTCCCAGCAGCACAATATGAATCTCTCCTTTTCCCTGCTGTCGTCGCCGTCGAACACGAACAACAAGACGTCGTATACGTCGCCGAGGAAGCAAGTCTCCGTGAACGAACCGCCCAACGCGGATATAGAAAAAGGAGCGGCGGTTCTTCACTGACCGGAGGAGGAGCAGTCGTGACGGTGTCTAAGACGGTAGATAAACTACGTCTTTTGAGACACGGACGACCACGAGATAACATCCGGGCGTTAGATCATGGAAGTGAAGAGGGAGGGGGAGGGAGGAGGTGCCGGTGTCGGGATGTCCGCGGAGCTTTTGTTCCAAAAACTTATGGTTAGGTTGGGGGTGGTGGTGGGCGGTCAGATTTTGCCAGTCTACCTGGTATTATACTATTATACTATGTATCTATATGGCCGAGTCAAAGAGAATTATAGCAAATAGTAATATAATTAGGTAGTCACTAAGAATAACAAAACATATCTCAATACATCCACCAAACTCCAACCTCCACCTCCAACCCACCCACCACACAAAATCACGAAGAATACCGATAAATATGCCCTTCCCTGCCCACCTCCGCCCCTTCAGGAATGCCCTTAATCTCCCCCCCATCATCCATAGGCTTAAATGAGAACTTGCCCGCATATCTCGCCAATAAACTACCCTTTTTCGGGGCAGGGGTTAAATCCAACATGTCTGTTCTGGAGGCCCGGTTCTCGGTGCGGAGGACTTCCGGGCCGGTCAGATGGCGGTGGGCCGCGTCGGTGGCTTTTTGGAGATGGGTGAGTTTGCGGTGGAGGGCGGCGGGTGAGGGGGAGGATGGGGATGGGGATGAGGTTTGGTGGGAGAGGTCGGTGATGAGGTCGGTTAGGTGCGTGTAGAATTGCCATCGGGAGGCTTGGAAGACGAACATGGACATGATTTCGGGGATCTGGGGATGTTAGTCTTGAGGGGTTCAACGGGGAAGGGGTGGGAAGGTATGGTATCAACCTGCTCATCCAAATAAAACAATTCCTCACCACCCTCCTCCACAAACCGATCCAACGCATCCATCTTTTCTCGATCGACAATCGCAACCCTCAACGCATGCATCAACGCCGGGATATCCGCAATCTCTTCCACCGGCGTCTCTTCCTCCTCACCGACCTTCGTCGTCGTCCGACTCAAACTCCCATTCGTATACCCCGCCGACGCAGTCGTCAAGCCCGCCTCACTCGCCGCCCGCCGTTTATTCTTCCCCGAATGAATCGTAAAATAATCCTCATTCAACCGATGCGCCATCTCCAGTCCCGTCCGGCCCCGTCGATCCACTAACCGCTTCGTCCGTACCCGTACCCATCTGCGCCGGCGCACGAAGGAATGGAACCACGGATGCGACCCATGCCAGGCCGACGACGTAAACGAGAACGAGTACTGCCAGCCCTGATCGTCCACGTCCCCGGACATGTCGACGTACCAGGACCGCCAGGCCCAGACCCAGCTGGGGTCCGGGACCTGCGCGTTCGTGATGTCCACGGGACTGTCGCGGAGGTCGGCGGTCGTCCAGGCAGAGGGGTCAAAGTTAAGGAGAGAGCTGTGCGAGTAGAGGGGAATGCCGAAGAAGAACCATCCGCGTTGGTTCTCGTAGAGAATGTCCAGCTCTGTGTTGGGCTTGAGACCTTTCAGTTTCTTCGGCTGTTCGCTTGCGGTGTGGCTAGGTTCTAGCGCAAAGTCCGTGACGCCGACATCTTGAGATGGGGGTGTAGGTTGTTGGCTAGGGCTTCTTCTGGATGGGGTATTGGTAGTGGCTGTCTCGGTTGCAGAGAGGTCTCGTCCGTCTGAAGGACGTCTGCTCGCTTCTGCACCGTCACCATTATCATCGTCATCATTGTCCGTGACACCCAGTCGATCTGGTTGCCATTTAGCGTATTTGCGCTTTGCGAGCTCGCTGCGAATAGACACTCGAGTCCATTTTCGGGAGACGTGGCCGCCGGCGGTTGTGGTAGGGGTATCGGATTGACGACGCGGCGCGGTATTATCGATGAGGGCAATATTACCCGCATTCGAATCCATTATGAGAGCCTTCCAGGGCTAGATATATAACACTGCTGCGAAAGAAACTAGTATAGGGATCAAGACGAAGATCATTGCAGCAGGAAGGGGGCCATTCTGCAAGACACAGCAGCGAGTATTGATCCAGGAGCACCAGACCCCAATTGAACAGTGGAAAAAGAGATTAAATGTAACGGGCCACAGCTATGGCTATATAACGAAAAGAGCGACTAAAGCACCAATCTGCACATTGTGCGACAACTCACCAGGAGATCACCTTGCTGAAGAAAAGAGGGAGGCCTGGCAAGCAAGGCAAACTTCCCGATCGATGACATCGTTTGCGGGGCGATCGACGCGCCCTGCCGGCTGCCTGAGGCGCAGAGCCCCATACCACCACCACCTCCTCCTCCTTTCTCTGCCTCAGGCAAGAACATGCTATCTCGTATCTCCGGAGAACACCGCAAACAGAGGATCTACTCCGACGCGTCCCCCTCATCTACCTCCCCAACCAAAGCAAAAAGGAAAAGAAGAACCAGCAAAATGTCCACCGACCACCACCGCAAAATCGAACTCCAATCCGCCGCCGACTTCACCTACCTATACGCCAACACGGTCGCGCTCTCGCGCCAAAAACTCGATCTGCATCTTCCCCCCTCCACGAATCCCAATGATGGACCGGATCCGATGCGCGAGCGTGTGAGGGAGTTAGTTGATGAGGTTTGTTTTGCTCCCATAGCTTTCCCTCTTCATAATCCTAGATCCCATCCCCACCAAACAAACAAACAAAAACAACCTCACTAACACTCAATCTAAAAAAAAAAACACAGTACATCCACCACACATTCACAACCGCCTCCTCCTCAATCAGCATCAACGGCCTAGATTCCACATCCCCCGAGTTTCCCTTCCCGGGGGCCTTCACCGCCCCCACGGAACAAGTCGAGTTCGAGGCATATGACGGGAAACTAGCGGCGCGGGTGACGTCGTTATATGCGCAGTTGGAGTCGTTGACCACGACGGTGGCGCAGTTGAGACGCGATGCCCCGGGTCGCGCGGCTAGGTTGTATGCGGAGCAGTTGAGGAGGGCGATTTTGGAGGATGAGGATGAGGATGAGGAGGGGCAAGATGAGGAGGTGGAGGAGGGATTGAAGGAGGAGAGTGAGCAGAGTGCGGAGGGTGAGGGCGGGGAGGGGAGGGATACGGAGATGCCTGATGCGGATGTCAATGGGAATACGAATGGGAATGCGAATACGGAGGAAAAGAAGACGGAGAAGAAGACGGAGACAAGGAGAAGACCGATGACGAGGGCCCGGGCAAAGTTGGAGCTTTCGCTGGGATCGGAGCATGAGGCGGAGCGTTGGCGGAGTGGTGAGATGGCAGAGGTGTATGAGGACGCGTTGCGGACGTTGTTGCGGCTTCAAGGAGAGGGCGTGCCCGGCCAGGAGCTGTCTAGTGCTGAAGGACCGGACGGGAATGCCCTGGCTTCGACGCTGGGCAAGGCCGAGCGAGCTGGACGGGCTGTCGAGGTGGTGGAGAAGAAGAAATGAGCATTCCTGGGTTTATATTTACATCGGATTTTGTTACTGGTACGGGTCGGCGTGGAGGTCTTGGATGATACCATGGGTTTACGAGGATTTACAATAATGAACAACTGCTATCAGGGTTCGGATCACGATCTATAACGCTGTATGAGTATATACCCTGATCTACCCAGAGCATGCGGTCCACATAACACTTTTTATCATCTGCCCCATTACTGCTCCCGCTCCATTTCTATAAAAGCACACCCCGCGCCGCTCATATGGTGTTTGATATCTGACTTCAAAAAGCACGACCAAAAGCAATGACAAATGACAATGACAGGCTCGCCGGAAAGGCCCTACAGCAACCGCCCCAGGCCTCCTGCGCGTGCCTCGAAAAAGAACAGAGAAAACATCCTTTCATGGATCCCCCAGCAAGACAGTTCTAGAAAACAAAAGAAGGGATATAGATTGGCAAGATAGTGCCCGAAGCTTTTACCATATTGATCCAAAATGTAGAACGAGAAAACCGACGATGGATGAAGTAATGCCTCTATGCGGTGGGCTGGTCGGCCTGAGCCTCAATCTCCTTCTCCACAGCGGCCTCTTCGGTCTTGGTCACCTCCTTCGGGGCAGCCCACTTGGGGTCCTTGGCCCACTCAGCCTCCTGCCACGGGCCCATGTCGCTGAGCTCGCAGCCTCCAGCGCACGAGCAGCTACCGCCGAACTCAGTGGGGAGGTTCTCAGCGGGAACCTGAGCCAGCAGCTCCTTCTTGTAGTTGGAGCCGAGGACGTGGATCTTGTTCACGGTCACGGGGTCCAGGAAGCCCTTGACCACGCTGAACACGCTGCTGAAACCCCAGGGGGCGTTGATCAGGTACAGCTTGCCCAGACGCTCAGGGTAGTAGTTCTGAGAGATGACAGACGCCTGCTTGACGTATCCGTACACGGACGGGACGCTGGTGATACCGACGCCCTTGAGGTCCATGATAGTGCAGCAAGTCTCGAGCAACTTACCCGCCTTGCGCGAGCAGGCGGGCAGACGGGGGTCGGCAAGCTTCTCATACTCGGTCACGAGATTCTGCAGCATGCGCTCGCCGGTGGTGATCTTGTACATAGCGTTGAGATCGATCTTGCCCAACTTCTCGATGTAGACGGGTCTGCCATCCTATTTGATCCCCGATCGTTAGCGTCTCGACCAATCTAGCGGTGGAGAAAGAGCGGTCTGTCGGCATTATACACACCTTGTCCGTCTTGTGGTAGTACTGGGGGTAGTATTGGAAGACTTGGGCCTTCTCGTTGTATTCGAAAGTGCGGGCCAGCTCGTCCGTGCCGAAATCTTTCCGCCACTTCTCACACTCGACGAACCTTAATCCCGAGGAGTGGATGTTAGCGCGCGTCTGCAGGATTCAAGTCTCATAAAAAAGGAGATATCGAACGGAAGAATCATGAAACGGAGGCCAGAGCAGAGACTGCATCTCCAACATTCACAGCACTCGCATGGCACAAATTCCAGCCAACGATGTCAGACGCAGAACGAGGCAAAACGTACATGGTCTTAGCAGCAGCCACATCGAACTTGCGGGCTCTGAGGAAACGCAACAGCGTCAAGGTATCCAGTCTCTCGGTGTAGCCAAGCTGTTCCAGCTCGGACCGGAGCTGCTGCACCTTCGCATCCTGCTCGGGAGTAGTGTGACCAGGGTGGCCGGGCTGGGCTTCCGGCGCGGTGGTCGGGAAGTCGTAGTCGTCGTACTTGGACTGGGGAGCGGCCATTGTGACGGTGATGAGGGATGAAGAGGTGTGAGGGAGGGGAAGAGGGAGGGTTTAAGAACAGTCAAGAGGCCCGTGGACGGGAAGGTTTGCAGTTCAGGAGGGATGAGGAGAGAGGAGAAATTAGGCGGTGCAGGGGGGGGTAGGGGGAGTGGGGAGGGACAATTAAGCGGGATGTCGCAGATAGCGTTAAGGGGAAGGAGGAGAGGAGGAGGAAGACTTCCCAGACGATCGGAACTGGAAATCAACCAAGAGGCGGAGGGAAAGGAAGAAAATCGAGAGGAGGAGACCAGCAAGAAGAGGGAAAGTCGAGAAGGCGGACAGAACCAGCAGGCTAGACGGAATCAGAGTTACTTTGGAACCGCCGGGCACGTCCTCATACAACGACTCTCACCTCACCTACGATGACTACGACGACGACTACGACGGAGTGACTGCAGAGTACAGACTGACTGACTGCCGACTGAGGGGGTGCCGGCCTGAATTCGTTGCCTGAGATCGGAGGGGCGACACCTGGGAACAATTCTCAAGGCTTACTTCTCGCCCAGAGATCCCGGATTGATTGGCGGATTTTAGCGCCCAGGTCGACACCCTCCTCCTAGGCTCCTTCATTGTCATCATCTGCTCTGAAAGCCACCGGTGCGACCCCTGAGAATCCATACGGGTGGGGGGCTCTTCGCCGGTCGCCATCGACGCCCCAGCCGGCAGTGACGTAGGTGTCCTCGTCTCTCGCTGGTTGCCGGGCAAGTTGGCCGAACATCACCCGCCATCAAACACATTCCCCTCCCGAGATCCATCAGATACGACTAGTAGCTGCACGGCAGTTACATAGTACTAACAAAGATAGCTCAGGTCGATCACATCATGTCCAGGAGCAAACATATTGAAATGGCCGGGGTTGCAGACTGCTCGCGGTCCAGCCACCACCGAGCATCCTCATTAAAGCCATGTATATTCGGCGAAACCACACGCTAAATCCAAAACATATAGGTACATATAAACACAGTGCGGCATGACCGGCGGCCCCTATCGAACCTATGAAACAACGCACGCACCCAATCTCATCAAACTGCACTGGCATTGGCCAAACTCAAGCGCAAATCATTCAACGGGGTATAGCCGTCGCAAGGACAAACGAAAAGCAACACTGGCCATGGCCACTCGCCCCCCGAGCCAGCGAGGAAAGAGTCCGGGGCCACGCCCGGGATCGACAAGCCGGCCGGCCCACCAGATTACCGCCCCGCATAGGAGACCTATCTCGACATAAAACCAAAAGGAACTGAAACAAAAACAACTCATCTTATGCATCCATGGTCGGCTCCCATCCCTTGGGGCGCCGCGTCGGTGAAGTATACAATCAATCGTCCATCTCCAGGTCATAACGTAAGATGGAGGATTCAACAGACCACACTGCCCAGGTCTTCTGTGCATGTTGGCATTCCCAGTGCCAACTGTCGTTCATCAAACCGGCGGCTCGAGAGCAAAGGCTTGGGGCTGGGACCCGACCTTGAAGCTTGCCGGTGACTATTCGCTCCGTTTCATAGACATCGTGATAGAGTGAGGTGGAGATGTCCTAAAGGGTTCTCTTTACCACCCTTTCTTTCGTGCAAATCGTTTGTTCAGCAGCAAGAGCACCTTCGAGACGTTGAACTGGACGTATTCCAGATCCAAGTCTTCCTGGTTGTCTTTTTGCATCTCGAGGAGATCATCGAGCTTGAGATCTAGCTCCAGAAGGCCACGGGCACGCCCTATGCATTCCAAATTAGCAACAGATTACAGTCGTGGGGTTATCATGGGCCTACCTTTGTAATGCAGGCTAATCACAAAAGTGCCTGGCAAAGGACTCTTGAACATGAAGTAGATGTTTGCTCGTCGGTTTTCTGGAACGTTACTCTTTCGAATGACGCCTTCTTTTTCAAGCTGCTGGTGCGTGAACTTGTACGGCCCAAGCTCCTGGTGCTTTTGTTGTTTCCGCTGCTTTCCCTCTGACTGGCTGCGAACATTGTGTAGATACGATTTGTACGTTTCCAGCTGGCCCACCAAGTACGCATTGTGGTCGCGTATGGTCGCAAAGACTTCTTCCAACTTTTTCGTCTCCTCCAAGACTTTCTCTTTGAGAGAGCCCAGGTGCACCAATTCTTGCTCCACCTCGTCACGCAGGAGACTGAAGTCATCGGAACGGTCAATGACTCCCATCTCTTGCAGTTGACTCAGAAGCTCCATGGTGCGAATGCCTTTCCGGACCATCACCGCGTCGTTTTTCAGGGTTGCGGCCGTCTCGGCAATGCGATACAGCCGGAGCGGACGACGGGCTACCAAGGAGTTCGGAGGCAGCGACCGTAGAATTTGGACGAAAGTGGACTTGGCTTCCATGAAGAAGACCTCTTCTTGGGTGATATCGAGAGCTGCAGTCAAATCATCCAGGGAGGTTTCCCATCGGCTAAACAATGGTACTGTGATGGTCCTGTTTTCCTTGCGCGGGACCTGTGGTGGCGCGGAACCGAGCTCCTGCAAGAGCTCGTTGAGATGGGAGTGCTGGTCCTGGGCCAAAGCCAAGCTGTGCTTCTCCAACAATGCATGGGTGGCATACATCTCATTGAGGGTGATCTGCAACTCCAGGTCGCGCTTCGAGAGCGCTACGTAGTTGTCCATCTCCAAACTTTCGTAGAAATCCTGCACCTCACACAGATCAAGCATAAACTTGTTCACGCGCTCTTTGTTCTGTTGAATGAAAGGCTGCAGCTTCGCCATATACGGCTCCTTTGCGTAAGAGGGTTTGTTGGCCAGGTTTTGAAGCATCTTCGCGATCAGAGTCAACGTGCGGCGAGGTTTCTCCGTGGGCGTCGACTCGATCAGCATATACGATCGGGGAGTGACAATAGCGGGGTTAATGAAGCGAAGGAAGAAGAATCCTCCGATCAGGGTACAGATGGTCTGGTCTTGCGCGTCCGGGTACTTGCGCCGCGACAAGCTTCTAATCTGCTTGCAGATCCACCGAATACCGTACGGGGTCTCGTCTACGGAGTCGATGATGGTGGTCAAGAAGCGGTTGGCATGGTCGGTAAGCATCTTCAAACGCGGCTCGATGATGGCCTGCACCTGCGCGTTTTCTGCTGCAGCTTCCGCCGTAACGGATCTGGCAAGATGCTCCGGCAACGATCCTTGTTCCTCTTCGATCTGTTTGACCATCGTTTCGTACACCTTGAGCGGGTTAATCTCCAAGTCCACATCGCGCAACTCGATCAGGGCGTTGATCTGGTTGGCAAGGACTTGTTTCAGGTAGCTCTGACCAGGACCACGCCGGGTGTAGGTGGTCATCATGCGGGAAACCGGGGTATTCTGGCGCAATAGCGACGAGTACTCCGGAGTGTTGTCGAACTGGTAGGTGAGCACAGACTGAAACATGGTGAGAAGCAGGTGTTCTTCGCGACTCTCGTACTGGTTTCCGTAGATGGTGAACATTACAGTCTGCAGGAGGGAGTCGATCTCGGACATGGAGACTAGGCGGCACAGGTGGGCGATATGGCGGGGTTCGGACTGAAGCAGAAACAGAAGGTTACCGTACTTTTGCGTCCTCTCGTCGTTGGGAAAGAATCCCTCCTGGGGATCTATCGCCTCGTCAAGGTGGCTGGCAACTTCGTTTTGCTAGAACCTCGTTAAAAGCCACACACACACTGGGTAGAGATAGCGATTCTTACTTCTTCCAAGGCCATACGGTTCTGAATCAACAGGGCTATCCGTGAATCCAGATACCGAACATCTTTTTCCAGAACGAAATTCTTCTTGGATTGGGATGAAATCTTCGACTTCAATTCGCGCAGATATATTTGAGCTGTCGCAGACAAGTTAGCACTCGCATACTCAACAATTCCCTGAATGCAGACTGACCTCTCGCCAAGTCATCTGATATTTCCAAGTCTCTGTCCTTGGCATTCATCGACATGTACAGCGCAGTGACTGACAGCCGCTTCGACTGGCGGAGGGATCGAGTATCGTGGGAAGACATGGTGTTTTGACGTGTGACAGGCTGGAACGAAGAAGATGAAGACGTCGAAGCTCTCGAGGCAGGTTGTAGCATCGTAGCAACGGACATTATGTGTGAAAAAGGAGCGTGGGGATGTCTGCCGGAATCGAGCAGCACACAATTAAGCGTTCAGCGCGATTATGCGGATGAACACCAGCCACGAGATTCCACACCTCCGATATAGCAATTGTGACAGTCTGAGCACCGGTCGCAGGATCCAAGTGTTAGAGCCTGCTGGTCATCTGGAACGAGACAATCGATGCGGCGACGTTACGCAACAGGCGAGTTGAAACCCCTTATCGCACGCGTGGAGCAAGTGTAGCCGGGAGGCGAACGAGGTAGAATGAGCGATCGAGTCGAATTGTCGAAATAATTGACGAGTGTGGTGGTGACAACGTCTGAATCGTAGGCGCCGCTAGTCGCGAAGGAAAGGGAGCAAAAATAGGATGGAGAAAAAAGCAAAAGGCGATCGGGATGGAGGATTAACGAGAAGCGGAGCGCGATGGATGCGATCAACAGGAGGCGTCTCAGATACTCTCCGGGCGGTTATTATAAGGGTGGACTGGAGGCAACGAGATGGGCGCTGCGAATAATTCCGCGTCGAGAGGAGGGAGGAGATGAACGGGTGATTAAAGATCTGGGAGCGGTATGGAAGAGGAAATTTCCACGGCCGAAGAAGGAAGGAGGCGCAAGGCAAGGATGGCGAGGATTAATTAATGGATCAATGGAGAGAGTCTGGAGGGGGCAGGAGGAAAGACGCCGGTCGGATGCAGAGGAAAATCAATCAGGCCGCCTCCAAGGGGAATTGGAATGAGGACAGTGAATAAACGGTAAAGTAAGTTAAAAAAAAAAAAAAAAGGAGAGCGCACGGGGACAATCCAAATCAACTTGAAGAATGGAAGAGGATATCAAAGGACGAGGATAGACGATGACGACGACGACCAGACAAAGATTGTACGTCGTAGAAGTAGAAGAAGAATAGGATTGAGCGGGTGCTCCAGCAGCAGGAGAGAGGGGAAAAGACACAGATGGTTCGCGAGTGGCCAGGGAGGGGAGAAATAAATCCGTTAGGGGTGGAGTTGGTTTCCGTGACTTGCAGCGGACGGGATGGAAGCAGGTACCAGGAGTTGCTGGGAGCAATTAATTCGTCAGGTTCAGTGCAGAGTATCGAGCTGGTATATAGATTGGCATCTACAGCCATCTCAAGTTTGCTTGTTATTTTATTATCAAAAAGTTTGTCTCTCTGTCTACTGACAAATGACCTGTGCGTGGTTTCTTTTCTTCACCCTTTCTTTTGCCATGCGCGTAAAACCGTGGTGCAGGCTTGCAGCAGACACTAAATCCATCCATTGCATGAGAATTGAGAACGGAGGGGACCGAGGGAGGGAGGAGGGGGGCACACCGAAGGGAACGGAGCACAGGGTGGTCCAACGGTAGAACAGATTACCTGATGGCCTCTCCACCAGGCAGCCCCAGAGACCCAGCGAACAATTCCTGTTCCTGAATTTGGTCCCTACGACTGACTCAATTTCCCCCTCCAGCCAGCCCTTCAGTCCAAGACGGATTGGTTAATAAACCATCATCCGCAACCAGCTGACAGACCAACGAGGTTGAATTAATCAATGCGTCATGACTGTCAATCCCAGACAAAGAATTCAGAGACATTCTCAGGTCCGATGTTTTGGATATAATACTATGTCAACTGCCAGCTGCCAACTGCCAACTAGCACCTAGCCATGACGGGGTAATAATTTAGCGTTCGTTCCATTCCATTTACCCTTTTGGGTCTCTCCCTAAACCTTGCGAGCGACCGACTCAAATTCTCCCGGATGGTCGCTAATGACATGGTTGAATCATCATATTGATAATACTAACTATCTACTCCGTACTCCGTATGTACCCTCATCTTCAGATCAGTCCATTCTCATCCCGGATCTACTCCGTACTCCGTCCCTCAAATGATGATATCCGGATGATCGTCTCCCGAGCACTGGCAGTCCTCGACCGTCGGATGGTCCCCATGCAAGACGACGCAAGGGGAACGCAGCGGAGCCCACCTCATCTACCGCTTGCACGTACCGGCCAGATACAGATAGATACTAGATACTCCATAGTCAAGCGTAGACTCGGGGCTAAGAACCCGACCCTAGATTAGAGGCATTGCACCGCTCGCATGGCACATTCCAAGGTTTGCAGGAAATTTTTAGTTTCGCATCGAGTCCGTCCCCTTTTCCCCATCCGTCCGTCTTACCCCTGGCCCAATGCTCCTCCGTCCACGGGTACCTGAGTCTTTCCTAGTGTCTAGTCTGTAGTCTAGTGTCGGTCGGTCGGAACAGGCGAGGAGAAGCGAGCGAGCGCGAGCGATCTGCTGGCCGCGACCAGTGACCGACCACTGACCATTGACCACTGACCAGGACCACACGGCACTAGTTCGGGTCTACTGCTGCACACGCAACCGTGCAGTATGAAGTGGAGGAAGGTAGGAGAAACTGGCAAATCTTAAATAGGTCGATCAGTCCTCTTCCGTAGTTCTTAATTTCACCTGGAGTGGTGCCCGAGCATCTGTCAGCGTATTCCGTAGTTATCTGCTGGTGTGTGCTGTGTACTAATTCCGGGGAGGGGCAAATTGCGCTGGTACCTGCAGAAAAACCACTGCAGTGAACTAGAATCTAACTTTAGCCACCTGCCAGTCACCAGTGTCGACGGTCGGTACCACCGGTTCACAGGAATAAGATTCACGTAGGACAGACAAATGCCGGGGGGCGGAGGGGAGAGGGGGAGGGGAAGAGGGAGCGGAGTTAATTGACTGAATCTTAAAAAGGACCAAGTTTCAGATTTTGTGTCCACGAGACTTCCAGTTATCCATGGATGGAAACCGAGGAGGGTTTATGATTTGACGCCCGGGTTTGTTGGCTCGCGGATTTGAACTCTCGTGTGCTGGGATGGTGGCCTATCATTGGTGTGTCTGTAGGGTATCTGAATCAGCCACGGTTACTTAACTAGTTAGTAGTATTCGTAGTGACTTGGCTTGTCAGTCCCTGCTTCAGGTATTTTTAACTGTCAAACTGTCAAACTGCCTAGTCACGGGGAGGTCGCTTTGGCCCACCGTTCTTCCGGTTTCTTTATTTTTATCAGCTAGGATGTATGCATGATCAGTGAATACGAGAGATTGGAGCATGTATCCCATGAGCAGCAAGCAAGGCTACCTCATACATAACCTTACAGCATTACATGCGAGACATTTAAGAGGCACAGGTACAGGCACAAGTGGATAAGCCATGCGAGTCAGTACCCCCATAAGCGGGGTCCAAACACATACAGTAGTATCTACTCCGTACAATCGCCCTTATCAGGATCATCTATCTCGCAACACTTACATACCGGAGTTTCTTGCCTCTATCTAACAGACACCGCATAATGAGTCGCCACCGCAAACTCTACACCATATCCTAAACACTGACCTCTTGGTCATGACACCTACAATAAACAAACGCAGCACCTACCCGTAATGAATGCCCTTGTAGCTCCCTACGTAAGTTCTTGGTATCTTGGCCTTCAGATAGATGTAGATCAACCAGGGGGTCATCATTCTCAGACCGTGCCTAGGCTTGGCGGTCTATTCCATTCCATCCTCATCCACGCATACAATCCACTAGAATACGCAGTATCTTTATGAAAGTAATAAAAAAAGAAATCTGGTCGAGATACAGTGGATTACTGGAGCTGAGCTGAGGTCGCGCACGAGTCATGAAGCGAGGTGAATTGAAACACTAGCATGATACGGCCCGCGGTGTATGCGATAGTATGGAAGCTTATCCAAAATCTATACAGATTACGGAGTACAGAGGGCATGGCTTTCCCCATATCCTGCACCATATCAAAAGCAAAGATAAAGGATCGACGCTTCTCGCTTCGCAGTAGCAATGACCAGCATCATCCTCAGCTCCACATTACCATCCACACATGCTTCATTTTGCAAGCACATCTAACCTACTCCGTACACTAGCACAAACACAAAAACCCACAAACCAAAATATTAAAAGCAAATACAAAAGGTCCCTCCCAACCTGCACAATAACCTCCAACTTTAATATAGTCAAGTTCAATAGTACGTACAGCACGCAGCTGTCAAAAGCAGGTATATCCCTATCATGCAAGCCCACCCGCAGGTTGATGTCATGGGACCTTTAGATGTCAGCATTAGACGGGAGAGAGAGGGATGCAGCTGAGGTGAGAACAAGCGTGTACCACCTGGAGAGGTGAGGTGGGGACAGGCTGCACCAGCACAGTGACACATGCATGTACCTGCATCTGCATCTGCATCTGCATCTACATCTGAATCTGCATCCCAAATTTCGATGCGCGAGCCCGTCACCGGAGTGATATTGGACGATTAGGCAGAGGTAAGATGGCTTGGACTCTACTATGTGGTACTGGGGTCGGTCTAACTTGTTCGAGGGGTAGTCAACTCTGGATATAGCCATGAGCTGACAGAGAGGGTTCATGTGTGAATCACCTCTGAAGCCATACTCGGCAGGAGAGACCATCTTGCTCCTGGCCCGGGCAGGTACAAGATATTCTCGGGGCATTGTTGAGGTGACCTTGTTGATTGGGAGGATCATGGAGTGATGTGGGAAGTGGTGTGTCTGGATGATGATATGCACAGCAGGCATAGCACCCAGCACTCCGGTTCAACGGACTGTCAGGGTGGGTCTGTGCACGTCCAGGAAATCTCATTGATCATTCGGATTATTCCGAGGAAGAAACCCTGCATTCCTGCATGAACCCTCATACATCTAAAGCTTAAACCGGGATTCTAGACATTGACACAATGAATTGTCCCTACAAGAGCCGCCTCATAAACCCAGTAAAATATCCCAATTCCACCCTATTCTGTAGCTTCATTCCAAATAAAAAGTAGCCGCAATCACATGCAAATCCAAACCAGCCGGCCTCCCCACTCAATTTCTCCAATATTTCAATTCATTTCAATTCAACTCAATCTAACCATCCCCCAAACATCTCCCCATACCTCCAATCCCACCCATCAGACCACCCGCAAGCAAACATGCCCTCCCTCAAAACATCCTACCTCCTAACCTACAACACCATCAACACCCTCCTCTGGCTCCACATCCTCACTCCCATTCTGCTCTCCCCCCTCCAACCCCCGCAAACCACCTACACCACCCTCGAACCCTGGACCCGATGGACCCAAACCCTCGCCATTCTCGAAATCCTGCACGCAGCAACCGGCAAGTTGTCCTCACCCAACATACGAACATACCAACATACTAACCAAAGAAAAAGGCCTCACCCGCTCCCCCATCTTCACAACCTTCACGCAAATCTTCGCCCGCAGCGTCCAAGTCTGGGCCATTAACTACGCCTTTCCCTCAGTGACCAGTCTCGCCCCGGCGTACAAGTACATGCTCTTCGCGTGGTCCGTGGCAGATACCATCCGGTATTTGTATTTCGTGGTGCTGATTTCGGGGGTGCAGGTGCCGGGGGGGTTGAGGTGGTTGAGGTGTGTTTCTTTTTTTCCCTCCCCTTCCTATTTCTTTATGGTGATGGGGGGTGTTGGTTGCTTCTATATACGTACATACACGCTTAGATTGTGATATGTGAAAGGGGATGTGCAACTCAAGAGTAATAAAAAACTGAAACTGATTGAATATGGTGTATAGATACTCCCTCTTCCTCATCCTCTACCCCATCGGCATCGGAAGTGAATGGTGGTTGATGTTCAAGGCCACCGTGGATACAGAGTCTTGGGCTGTTAAGGCGCTGTTTGTTTTCTTTTTGGGACTTTATGGGCCTGGTATGTTACTCCCCTTTCTCCTTGGTGTTTGGTGGGTTTGTGTCTTGGGTTGGGCTAATGGGGATAGGATCCGTGATGATGTACAAGTATATGGTTAAGCAGCGGGGGAAGACTTTGGGTCGAGCTTAGGTTTAGGTCTGGGTCTGAGGTTTGAGGGGATGGGGGGGGGGAGCTGGTCGTGGCTGCAATTTGTGGTAGGTATGAGTGGGAGTGTGAAAGTATATCACGATGCATTAAACCGGGTATCGCTATGCATTTACAAACTATGTCCAGCCCATGCTTTGCGCACCAATCCATTGACCAGACAAAGAACCAACCAATCCAACCAAGTTAACATCACCAAACATCACCGGAAGGTCATCGCCTTGCCTGCCATCTCGCGTTTCTGCTTGCGCACCCCCGACGGCGCCTCCAGCGCCTTGGCGTACGGGTTGTAACGACGCTTGGGCGGCAGTCCCGAGGCGGCCTGGCCGGGCTTGGCGTTAAATACGGACGCTGCGGACTCGTAGTTGAACGGAGCTTCTTCTTCCTTGGCGGATTGCTCGGGCTGTGGTGTTTCAGAGGCCGACTTGTTCTTCTTGTCCTTCCGGCGCTGTTTCTTGGACGGCTTCTCTTCAATATCGAACGACGAACTGGCATCTGTAGTAGGTGCCTCGATTTCGGAGGACGCCGACTGCTCAACGGGCGTCACCTTGCGCTTGCGGGGTCCACCAAGTTCCTTGACGGTGAAGTACTTGTTCTCGTCCTTCTTTTCTTCTTCAACCGGAGCAGGAGCAGCGGGCTTCGAGGGTGCAGGGGCGGGAGCAAGTTTCTCGCGGGCTTCGGACACGGTTCGGGGCATAGGCGGCAGAGGGAGGGAGAGGCGGAGAGCTTCGGCGGACGCAACAGCGGAGTATGCGGGTGTCGCCGGCGGTTCTTGCGAGTCGAGCACAGAACCCCAGAATTGAGAGACTTCGAAGCGCGCGGCAGTGGGGAAGTCGGTCTCCTCCGAAGTGGGAGTCGAAGGACCAGCCTCTGTCGCTGGCGTGGCCGGAGTGCTCTTGGTCGGCTTGACGTACACGTCACGCCACTCCGGGCCATCAGCACCTTCGAGCTTCGCATTCTTGATCACTTCAAGGAGGTCCGCGGCACGTTGCTGAACAATTGGCGTCACAGGCGACAATGTCCGGAATAGGGTGCCGAGGTCGAGGGGCATGGCGTGGGCAACCCGGAAAAGAACGTGCTTCGGGAACACACATTGTACACCCTCGTCCTCTTCTCTAGCAACCTCGTCGCGCCACTGGTGTACCGCCTTGAACACCGCAAACTGTTCCCTGTTGACAACAACCGAATTTCGCGACAGAAGGTCGTACCAGCCGCCGGGCCCTTGTCCAGTGGCGGAATCGTAGACGGGACGCTCATAAATCTGCAGAGCCTCCTTCTTGGACTGATCGGAAACGTAGTCGACGAGGTTGTTGTCCGGAACGGAGTTTTCGACAAGCTCGTTGCGCAAGTGGTCGTAGATATGGAGGAGGTAATGAGTATCCGAGCGAGCATAGTCAAACATGCCTTCCGGAATCGGCCGAATGCGCCAGTCGGCCATCTGGTATCTCTTGTCGGCTTCAAAGTTGATAAACTTCTGCAACAGGTACTTCAAACTGCGCTTCGGGTAGTTCAACGCGCAAGCAGCATGATAAGTGTCGAACATGCCAACGACGTACAGGCCCAAGTCGCGCTGGAGCCAGATAATATCCATCGAGGAACCGTGAAGCACCTTGAGAATGTTCGGGTCCGCAAACACTTCATTGAGAACCTGAAGCTCCTCCCTCCAGGGCTTGAGCGTGTCGACAACCCAATCCTTATCCCGGGTGCTAATCTGCATCAAGGAAACCAGACCCTGATATGAGTGCACGTCGTGATGTTCCAAATCGATAGCAACCTCCTTCGCCTTCTTCAACTCCTCCAACATCTCCTGCACACCCTCCGGAGTATCCACAAAAGTCGCCTTTGTCGACTCCCACGGCTGATAATCGACAGCAGGCGACACACTGTACGAAGAAGCGGGGAATTTCGCCGCACGAATCTCAGTCTCGTAAGGGTTCACATACCCAACCGCGGAGTCAGCCAACTTTAGCGAATCCTTCAACGGAACCATCGCATGCGGCTTCGTCTTCAACAAGGGCTTGAACGGCGACGTATCGGTATTATCGGCGGGGCGCTCAAACTGCAACTGCGGCTTAGGGATCTTCGACGGACCATAATCGTAAACGGTGGGAAACTTCGCAGGGGTCTTCTTCGTAGCCTTGGCCGCAGCCTGTTCCTGTTGCGAGGGGCTCAATTTCTTAATCACCCCGGTGAATTCATCCAAGCACGCGTCGGCCTTTTCCAACAGCGCATCGATCACATCCACCACGCCGCGCCAGTTATCTTCGAGGGCATCTTCGTCGTCCAATGTCGGTGCAGATACATCCGTACCAGCGGTGGCGGCCTTCAGGATCGAGGAAGTGAGAGAGAGCAGTCGATTGCTCTGCTCATCCAGGGAATCCGAAACCTCTGCGTTCGAGGAGCGATGGAAATCGAGATCTTCGGCGGACAGTTGACCGGCGCTGCGCGTCACCTGCATCAGGGACGACTGCACGCGTTGCTGGAGCGGACCGAAATCTGCCGCGGAATCCATGGTGAGAAACAGACCTGACAGACCCGTTGGATTCAACTGATCTGACAGTAGCAATGGTAACTGAACTTCCAGGATAAGAAAAAAAAGCACCCGGAGGTGGAGAAATCGTCGCGCCGGCGTGGTGACCGCCTGCCTAACATGGACTAGTGATCATCACGAGTGATTTCAAAGATGGATTACATAAGAACGATGAAGATGATCTCAACAGCCAGACAGATTCATAGTCATTGAAAGACGCTGATATAGACGAGACAGAGATTCATCTATCTTATACCTTTCACCTTTGAGAAACACATCACCAGATTCCTCCAACCCAAAATGTCCGCCTCAATCGCCCCCGAGTGCAACGATATCAAAGAGTACGAGTCACCAGAGTACCTGATCCTCTATCACAGCACCCCACTAACCAAAAGCTTAGAAAATACGACACATGTTTCCTGAAATGGTACAGTGAAAGTAAGTCCATCACATCATTCAAACATCAACCACAGCCAAGACATCTGCTAACCACACCGACGCAGAATACCTCCGTGGCAACACCACTTCCAATGAATGCGAGGAGCTCTTTACCAAGTACAAGGCTTGTTTGAATGTATGCCCACAGTTTAATCCCTAATGGTAGTATCAATGTGCTAATCTATTCCAGCTCGCTCTAAAAGAAAAAGGCATCGACAGCATGCTCGACGATGCCCGGAAGAGTATGAAGGATAGCGAGGCCGGGAAAAGCTGATTCGGCTGTTTTCGCTTCTATCCTTTCTTGCATCGTCTCTCCTCTCTTGCAAATATTCTATCTAAGGGATGAGGTCCATCTCCGCTCCCACTAACGGTGCCAACGAGGCCCAGAATCCCGCCCTAAGCATCTATCTCATCTGTCTGAGCCGCGGGGACTGTTGATTTGCCACCCGAGCAAAGAACGGATTTATGCGAGTGTACGATATGTCATTTTGGCGTTATGGCAGCATCGGTTTAGATGCTCGCTTTTGTGGTGGGAGTTGTGGCATTGAGCAATATGGCTCATTTTGGGTCAACGCAAGCTGTCTGTATACGATGGGATATTGGTTACTCTCATCTCCGCACATTCTATATATTGCATCTAGCGCTCTATGTATCGTGTATCAACATTATTTACTATATTATGTAATACGCATCAATCATGTACTATCGATGGCCTCGCCGTCTCAGGTCACCCTGTCCGAAGGCCCCTGGAACCTTGAGAATCCCGTTCGCTGCAGTGCCGATTCCGCCACCCATGGATGAGGAGCTGCTGCTGCTGCCACTGCTTGTCTTGCGGGGCTGTGTTAACAATGACCACACCTCGGTCATTGTCGCCCGGCGTGCGGGGAGCATGCTGTACTGCATACCGTATAGGTTGCGACGGTGGATAGGAGGTACGAAGCGGCCAGTCACGAGGCAGAAGATGACCTGGGGAGCGAGGTAGTGTTTGCGCAGACGGTGGCCCAGTTGGAAGTATTGATCGAACATGGCCCGAAGAGTAAGAGGAATGGACTGTTCGAGTTAATAACTGCCAGCTTAACAGGAATAGATCACTTACCTCGAGGTGAATATAAGGTACACTAACGCTCGACTTGCTTGTTGGGCATTTATGGTACTCCTCACGAAGCTCAAAATGGATTCCACCTAGTCACAATTAGCGGAGTATCTTTGGATGGGATGGTCAACATACCTGGTAATCTCCGTGAGTCCTTCACCCGCAGCATTAGAGCAAAAAGCGGGAAATGGTTCAAGAAAGCTAGGCACGTATCAAGCGCCGCTTTAAGCGAGATGATCAACATCCGCGCGCTCGCAAAGGCGAGATAGAAGACAATAACGGTGGGTAAGAGGAAGAAGAGAACGGTGAACAAGATGGTTCCAAGAAGGAGTTGGTCAAGGTCGTAATCGCATGAGTCTATACGGTTGCGAAGCACATTTCGCTTCTTACCGCGGAAAAGATGGAAAAGAGAGATGATGATAGTAAGTTGCCAGTTGAAAATCCGTGCAGATGCGATGTAGAAAGAGTAAATGTGCACTGTCAAGATCGACACGAGGTCAGAGAAAAGGGCAATCGGCATGCTTGCCCCGGCGAAGCTGGAACAACCAACAACGTATATGACGTGTGGCAGATACGGTTGAAGATTTGCGATACAAGCTTGTATGCCGTCAGTCAAAAATTCCAAAACAAAACGAGAGTCCTCAAACCTACCTGCCCAATTTTCTATGACCCACAGGAAGAGATCACCCAGGAATGCAGCAAGCTCGTTGTTGAGCTTCAAACCAGCCGGCCAGTCCATCAGCCAGGAAATGGTACGCTGCAACCCTTCCACAGTCCAGCCCGTCAAGACAGAATTGATTTGAAAGGCCACCCAGTTGGCGTTGTCGATGATGTATGACCCTAATGCAATGCCGATAATCACATCGTTGGCGACGAGCCACAAGCTGTTATAGAATCGAATGTAGTCCGGATGGCTAGTAGTCACACTCTCCCAGTTATCCTTCCTCTGACGTAGTTTCACATACTGAATAGGCCAGTAGCAGAACTGTTGGAGTCGGATATCCACCTGCTGAGCTGTCGCAGATATGTCTTTCAGCGCAGCAGCATCCGGACGGGCACGCCACTCCAGAATTTGCAGGACTATCTCCGCAATTGTACGATGGAAAACAAGCCCAACGATGAATATGCGGGTAATTACAGGCCAGATCCATTGCCAAAAGACATAAGAAACCCCGAGAACGACGAGATCCCACAACGTAGTGGCGGACTCTACAACCCGTTCACCAACACTCATGCTTCTTTTGACACGGATCCCTACCAGGTGGCTATTCTTCTCCATCAGCTTCCCCATTTCATATGCACAGTTGACCTGGTTGATAATAAGGGGAAGTGCTTGTTCTTTCGATGAGGGAACGTGTTTGACGACCGTGTGAAGCTTCAGCTTTTCAACCAGCTTTACAGCCTGACTCTTGCCCCGCTCCTCTTCGGTATTGATCTGATCAGACACATCATCGGATTTTTCCGCAAAGACTTTGTCACCCAATGCCAGCGAAATCGGCTCCAGAGACATATACTCCATCCTAGTCGGATGAGGCCGATGAAACATGATGACCTGGACCGAAAGATTCGTTTCTGGCGGACAGTAGATTCGAGGGACCTTGCCCGACGAGTTTGTGGTGACATAGAGATGCGACGGATTGAAAGCCGTTGGCGGCTCTGGCGAATTGGTCGAGCCTAAAACATGCATAGCTGATCGTCCACATAAAGCGAATATGCGCACAATAGGATGGGGGCTGTTGCGGAAGAGGATCCCCGCCCGTAAGGCGTTGTCGACATTTCGAGGCTATACAATGTTAGCTGCGACACCAGCAACCTCTAGCATGAATGCCAAAGCCAGCTCACCTCCACATCCTCCAGCACTGTCAGCACGAACAAATCCAACTCCGAGTTCCGCCATCCAACAATCACCCCCGGCGATGACGATCGAGGAAGATCGTATGGCCAAAATACCCGTAGCAACCCATCGCTCATGAGCATATTGACATCCTCCACCGCGATCAAAAGGAGCCTCGACGGCGGAGTTGTTCACGAGCGGAAACGCCCAGGTGCACGTATCGGGGATGCTAATCAACCATCAGCCTCTTCCGACTTAGAAGCAGTGTCTTCCCCGCGGCAAGTGTAATGCATACCAATTCACCCTCAGTCGCAGCAAGATGATTGATCGGAAGGACAAGGAGGAAGAAAAAGACCGATAAAAGGAGGAAACCCTTGGCTGTTCGTGTCTGGTGTCGAAAGATGAGTTAGTCTACCACAGATGAATGTAACTGCGCGTGAACCAGACATACCACAACGCCGTGATCCCACGCAAATATAGCCAGTTCGTACAGGCGAGTAACAAGATCCCACCTCGCGGTGATGTAGCCCGCTACGAAGATACCGAGAGTGAGGATGGAAAAGGGGTGCATGAATCAAGCTGGCCAGCGGAGGTCGCTTCAGTTTGCGCGCATTGCTGAGACTAGAGAGCTGGAGCGGGAACGGGAATTGCCGAAGGAGTGACGATCGCAAAACAAGCTGGCCGGTCTTCTAAAAGAATCGAGAACAACGAATACGAAGAGCATCGACGAAGTTGTGTCTCAAGCACGGAGTCGGCGATGGGAAGATGCGGACCGCAACCTTGAGCGTCTAGACCTCCGCGGCTCCACGTGACTTGGTATACATCTATGCGCTGAGCTGTTGAACTGTACAGGCATTCTCACATTGGGCGCCCTAACTAAGTGACTTTATCTATCCGTACCCATGATCCATCGTAGCATACAAACAATTCCTACCGAACTCCCAGCCGCTATCAACCGAAATGACAAACCCATACCCATACCTACAAGGCTTGAATGCCCTGGAACACTTTGTTGGCCTGCAACTTCGGATCACTGTTGACAAGATCGCGCATGATCTGACGCTTCTCTTCAACCGAGAGGTCCTTTCCGGGTGCTTCGATCGCTTCCTTCCACTTCAGCAACATCTCCTTAAGGAGAGCACTGCCCTCTTCCACTTCTTCTTGGGAGTACTTGTCAAGCGACATGTTCGACTCTTGTCCCTGTGCTCCGGAAGAGGTAAAGTCTTCAAGCTCGTCTGCCTTTTGCCGCGCCATGTTGACCACCTTCTCCGGGAAGCGGACCAATTCGGCGACGTGAATACCGAAAGATTGATCGCAGATGCCTGGTTCGACACGGTACAACAGAGTAACCTGGTCACGCTTCGAGTCTCTACTTTCAGCTCCATTGCTTGTGCCATCACCGATAAAGGCCACCACATGGAGGTTCTTGGCGGATTTGGGATACCGATCAGCCAGGGCTGTCAATTCGTGGAAGTGAGTTGCAAACAGGCCGAAACAGCGGATCTCGGTAACGATGTGCTCCGAGATAGCCCATGCCAAACCAAAGCCGTCGTACGTGCTGGTTCCACGGCCAAGTTCGTCGATGATGATCAGGGACTCTGACGTTGCCGACTTGAGGATGTTAGAGGTTTCAAGCATCTCGGCCATGAAAGTCGACACTCCCTTGAGCTGCGAATCGCTCGCACCGACACGGGCAAGAATGCAGTCGAAAATCGTCAGTTCCGCCTCGGAGCAAGGCACGAAGCAGCCCGTCTGAGCCATCAGCGCAATGACGCCAATTTGCCGGATATAGGTCGATTTACCACCCATGTTGGGACCAGTGATGATCAGGAAAGACGAATCATCCCGAATAAGAGACACATCGTTGGTGATAAAGGAGATGTCGTCCTGCATCTCCATACATGGGTGTCGCGCCTCCTTCAGGATCGTATTTCCGGTACCCCGTGGGTGAATCTTTGGACGGACATATGGCGTAGGAGCATGCACGGCGGAATGCGCAAAACTCACAACCACATCCAGATGAGCCAGAACACCGGCAAGCTGCTCCAGGACAGGACAGTAGGAGGCAGCCACATTGACCACCTCGCTCACCAGACCCGTCTGAGTGCGGTTATAGTTGGACGACAGCTGATCATGCTCGCGACGAAGCGCCTGCATTGTCGATGTCGTGAAATAGACGCCGTTCTTCTGGGTCGAGCACTCCTGGTACTCTCTCTTGTTGCGAATGCAGCCGGCCTCGTTGCGAGTCAGTCGGAAGCACCAGCCATGCACACGGTGGTTCTCCATGAACAGCTTCTTGTCCACCTCCTGGTCTAGGTCCCGACCAACCCGGCGGTGTTCCGTGTCCATATCATGGCGCAACTTGTCCAGCTTCTTGCGGATGACGCGCAAGCTCTCATCAAATTCCGGCTTGATGATGAATTCGTGGTTCTCCAACGCATCAAGATCCACCGTCGTCTCGACCATCTCCTCCAGCTTCGCCAAGCTATCCGAGTGACTGCGCAGCTTAGACGTATACTCCTGCTCCAGGGGCGTCTGATACTGCTCATCCATCACGTTCTCCAGCGACGCCACGAAACCCGGCAGGCGAATGGCAACCTGATACACACGGACGACATCCTCCAGCGTCGCCTGCTTTCTCTGGAACCGCTTCGCCAGCCGATATAAGTCCGGAATGGAGCGCAGATGCTCCTCCTGCATCGTCTGCCGGAGCTCCGTATCCACCACAAAAGCCTCGACCAGCTGCTGTCTTTTCTCAATCTCCGCCAAATCCATCAGCGGCTGCTTCAACCACTGTGCCAGCAGCCTGCTGCCAACCGGCGTCTTGCAATGATTCAGCAGCCCAAACAGACTCATCGTCTTCGATCCGTCCCGCGGACCCGGCATCAGATTCAGCGCCCTCAGGGCCGACGAATCTAACTTCATGAACTGCGACAAATCATGCTGATACAGCTGATACTGTCCAAAGTTAGACGAATCCGCCATAACCCCAAGATACTTGATCAACGCCGCCGCCGCCCCCATCGCCAACTTCAACTCCGTCTGCGGCAACGTCCCGGCGGACCTCTCATCCCTCAACAACCTCGTCAAATCCTGCTCAATATCCCTAACCCCAAAATCCCCCGACTGTCTCTCGGAAACCGCAATCCCACAACTATCCGCAATATTGCGCACCTTGGCCAACTCCACATCCTTCCTCCCCACATCCATCTGCACCAAACACTCCTTCACTCCCAGCTGAATGACCAACGACTCCAGATTCGAATACACATCATTATCCAAAAACTCACTCACCCCCAACTCCCTTACACTCGCATCCGCAAAACAAACCCCCACACTCCTCGCCTCCCCCGCCTTCGCCGAAATCTTCACCGCCAGAATAATCGGCGCCCCCGCCTCCAAACTCAACCCCCCCACACTCCCCAGTTCCTCCTCCACATCCTGCAAATTCCCCGGACTCGCCTGCTTGACCATCTTCCACTGCCCACCCCGTCCCGTCCCACTACTCGATCCCCAGATCTCCACCCGCTTATTGAGTCGAAATAACGCCTCGCGCAGAAAGTTGCGAAACACCGTCACGCTCATGGTCACGGACGGTAGACCGCCGGTTTCGCTCCGTCCCAGGTTCCGTAGCACAGAGGTCGTTTTGTATACCGTGCGGGCGATGAATTCGGCTTCGCTGCCGTGGGCGGAGTACCAGTCTCCGCGGTCGAAGATTCGGATTGTCTCGTTGTTGTTGTTGCCATTATCGTTGTCATTGTTGTTGGTGATGGAGCGATAGAAGCGGATGAAGCCGACTTCGTCGTCGACCTGTAGAGATTCAAATGTGGTTAGTATGCGTAAAGGGGGAAGGGGATAGTGGGATGGTTACTCGGAGGTCTGGTCGTGAGGACATTGTGCTCTGAGTCTGTCTTTCTTCTCCAACTGGGAAAAAGACTGGGGAGCCAGCTTGTCGGGTTGGAGAGTGCTGCGGAGGACGGGTGATAGATGATAGTTGATAGGTATGGACGACGCGCCGGCGGGAACGCGGTCACGTGGATACGCGTTCGCGCGCGGGTTAATTAAGTCGTCATTTACGGAGTGCACACCTTAGTGACTAGGACGCTTAACATACCAATAGTAAGGGAAATTAATGTATGATCATTGTTTAACTATTATACATAAATATGCTAATGCTACATACGCTGACAATGCAATCATAATGCCGGAGCATACCAGGCCACCGGATGAGGTATCAAACAGAACATCCATCCAAAAGAAAGACATGTACCCAACGTAGACATCATACAGAAGACACCGTCGTGGACGCATCAGCTCCCTCCCATCCTATCTTCAATTGGGCCACCTTGGCCCCGATCTCCTTGGGCTGGACATCAGCGCAAGACTTGAGCACCACAGACCGCATATGATTCACCGTGACGAGATTCACCCACCCCCCAGCAACATCCTCCCGGGCCAGAATCTCCACAGAGATTTCCACCTCCTGCAGCGAAATGGGACTCCGCACGGAGTCCCGCACATTCTGCGCAATCATCTCCATACGAAACGGCGTCCGCTGCGCCGTCATGACAGCCTTCGCCCCTGTGCCAACATACCCCGCCGGTCTCAGCAACGCCAACACCCCGGCAACCTCCTCCACTCGCTCCGCGGCCGCCCTCCGCAGCAGCATCTCCTTCGACGGCGGCGGCGGCAACTTGGCCTGACGCAGCTGCTTATCCTTGATGCGATCCAGCAGGCCCTTCCGGCGCGTACTCGTCGCATCGACCGGCTTCTCCGGCGCCTCCTCCTTCGCATCAGCGCGCAGCCTCTCCGTCTTCAAGCGAATCACCCCACCCTTCAAATCCTGCAACCGTTGCTGTCCCTTGCGAAACGTCGTAAACGGCGTCAACGACTCATGGATGATGGCCACGCCCAGCGATCCAACGAAATCCACTCTCGTCTCATCGCCATCTACCGCATCCAGCGCCTTCTCCCAGAGCAAATCCACACTCTGCTCAAACCGCTCCTGCAAATCACTCTCACTCATCCGCTCCTCGCCGTCCCGCAACACCCGTTCCAAACACACCCTGCCCAACCCGTAGTTCGCAATCCGATACCCCGGGAATGTCATCGCTTCCGACTCCTGCTCCAATACCCAAAGCAACCGCTGCAGATCCTTAACCACCACCTTCCTCTTCTTCCACAGTCGCTCAATAGTAGGGAGCAGTTCTCGCAAGTCGGCAGGGGCAGTAACACCATTATGCATCGCATGAAGCGCCACAGCCTTAAGGAACGCCGAATGCAAATTCACGAGATCATCAACACATGCTGAACGGCGTTTCACGGGAAGAACCGAACCCGACGATGATACATTCTTCGTAACTCTGCGCTTGGAGGGCGAAGTCGGCGGACTCCCACAACCAGTACCAGTCGTATTCCGAACCGACGACCGCACATAATGCCCACTCCTCGGCGTATCAAGAACCAATTCACCCAACCGAAGGGTCTTCGACGGCGTGACTGCCTCCGTGGGCGTACTTTCCTCCTTGATGTGCTCTGGGCCGCGACAATCGACATTCTCAAGCTCATGCAGCTTGCGTTTCTTGGAAGGCGAGACCGGGAGACTTGTCGTCGTCGTCGTCGTCGTCGTCGTCGTCGTCGTCGTCGTCGAGGGCTTCTTGATCTCCGCGAGAGCTTGTCGGGTAACTACCCCAGGCTTGGTCGTTCTTGCGAAACTCTGAATCCCGGGCTGCCCTCGAGGCAGGGGGGCCTGCCGTGTGGAAGTGCGCGGCATCGCGATTTCCCTAAAATAAAATGCTTTTAAGAAAATAGATTCCTATGTCCTATTGGTGTATCATAGACAATTGGAATAGGAAAGGAGAGAATCCCCGTATGGTATGGAGACACTAAATAGGATTATGGGTCTGCGGTCTGGGGAAGGAGTAAATGTGGTTGCTAGAGGGAGAGAAAGAAATCGATTAATCTTAGGGGGTTCTGGGCGGGTAGCGTAGCGTAGCGTGGGTTTTTTTGGTGGAGCGCGTCGCGGTCGCGTCGTGGCCGGATGGGGTAAGATTAGGTGCGGGTCATGATCCGTTGACTTGACCGATGCTGTAAATGAATGCGATGGGTACTGGATATTCAATGTGGGATTATTTGATGGGAAGGCAAAAGGGGGAATAGCTTACTATTAAAGATATTGAATATTCTTGATAATGGCATGCCATCACTACAGTGATTGTCGGGAATGTAGCATGCTTGAAGCTTTCCCCGCAGATAAGTGTGCAGAATGCAGTATGCTCTAGAACATCCACTCCATGCTCTCTACTACAACCTTCTATGGAGTAGATACGGTACCTCTCCACTCCTAATGCTACTACAACTATAGTCCAACCTACAACTCCAATACAGAGTACGGAGTACACCCACCAAAACCACCAATCTCAAAAAAAAGAAACAAATGCATAATTCATTACGGAGTACCCCTCCAGACCACATCCATCCCCACGGACGTTATCCATAAGACATGCTCATCCTATAATATGTAGGACTAAAGCCCAGCCCAGCTAAGCTCCATTTTCAACATGCACTCCCTCCCTCTCCTTTCCCTCAATGGAATAGAGTATGATGTAGGTGGTTTATTTCTTCCCCCACCACCCCGAAATCGACCCCTTCGCCTCGGCCGCCTTCTCCTCCACTTTTCCCTCGATTTTCTCCGCCCCGGATTTCAACTCGGCTGTTGTGTCGCGAGTGATCTTTTCCAATCGGTTGAGGTTGTTTTTTGCTTCGTGGCGGGATGTGTCGATCTATGTCTCATATCATTAACATCTCTCATGTGACAAGAAGTGAAGTAAAGTAAAGCAAAGCTAGCAAAGCAACAGAAACAAGAAGCTTCAGGGTTTGGAGCAACCTACCGCCTCATCAACATTCAACCTCGTCTCAAAGGCCGCCTTTTCACCTGCCTTCTCGGCTTGATCGCCTGTCGGGGCATTGAGGCGCGCGCGGGTGGCGTCGTCTATATCATCCCACATACCCACATTAGCCATATACATAAACCCAGAAAGTAAAAAATAAAAAAAGAGGATGGGAGCATACGCCTCATCTCCTCCTTCGCAGCCTTGGGATCACCTCCGGCGCGATACATATAGTACCCTCCGGCGCCGAGGGCGGCGATACCGAGGTAGAGGGCGGTAGGGTTCTTGGACATGTTGACGGTGTATAATCGATTCTCGATGTCTTGAGCTTTGCAGTAGTAGACGGTAGATGATCTGTGAGTAGACTATTTGATTCGATTCACGGACAAGGGGTATTTATGTGAGAGAAGAGGAGGTGAAGTTGGCTAACTGGGTGGGCACGATATTGTACTGGGTTGTGTCACAGGGTATGACGTCGTTCGGCCGGTAAGCTCACGAACTAACAGGAGCGACAGGCTGGGCCCTCGGGTTCGGGCCTTTTACATACATCTGGGTGGTACATCCGGTTCGATCAGATGCTGGGTTAGTCTAGTTTGGATTCGTGTCCAGCAGGGTTCAGTATATACATCTATCTAGGTACATTGCTTCGTTTTGTGGTTATGGATTCAGAACTCGGTTGAGGACATACTGTGCTGTAGAGGGATCGGCACGTCGGCTGTCGGAGCCATGGCGAATACGTCACTGCGTGGTCATCGGGCCCGACGCTTCCATGTTCCATGTTCCATGGGGTTCAAGCGAAGAACTGCGGAGTCGACGTTGCTGGGGAACGAGGTTGCTATCGAATCAACCACGTCATGATGCTGGATGCACGAGTCTACATTTATGGCATTGGCATTGGCATCATCTCTGACATTGATCACTGACCCGCAACTAAGTGCTAATTGAACCCACGTCAAAACTTCCACATCGGACACCAAAGAGCGAGAATATAGACAAGCCGAACACACAATCGAAGCCACACCACGACCAGAGTAGGAAACTCCTTCCACAACCTCGTAGCTGAGCTCGAGATCAAGGCCGGGGGTATCTTCATGCACTATGGACAGCAGACCGCAGGGAAACGCCAAAACATGCAAGCCGGACAAAACACGAAGAAAACAAAAAAAAAAAAAAAAACACCCGAACGAAACTGCAATTGTCAGAGAAGCCCATATATTGATCCATCCCACTGATGCATTATTCGTCAGTCATCACATCATAAAGATTCCCGCAGCCGAGCGGTGGTGTGCAGCTCCGAGTAACGAGAGGCTAAGGATCTAGCAATCCGCAGTTATATCCATAACAAAGAAAACGTAGAGGAACCCCAAGGAAAAGGCCGGGCGCCCATACTATACAACTCCGGCTCGAAACAAAAGGAAATGGCAGGAGAACCGAGAAAGATCGACTTCGGAATTAATCACTCTGCTTCGCCAAGCAGTTATACACCCTTCCATGCCCCAAGCAAAGCTTTAGAGGAACAGCTTGGCAGCGCCTTTATTCTCACTCGTAGCAACAGCAACCAGCGCCTCTAGTCGACCCATTCCAGGTTCTCGTGCAGAGTGCGGGAGGAATTCGGACCGTGGGTCATGTTTGCCGTGGTAACTATCGGACGGAGGAGGAAGAGGGGGGCAAGCCTGCAGTTCAATCAGTGAGTTGGCCCTCATCGATACTCCGGGTAACGGGTGCGTACTGCATGAGATGTATCGGAGGAAAATGGGGGGTGATGCGGCTCCACGTATCCGTTGTTGTGCACAATGGCCGGATGGTACTCGAGAGATGCCGTGGAGGGGGTGTGAACCCCTTCGCTGCTACTGGAGTCCTCAGGCGAAGTCCGCGTCGCCTGAGAGCTCGAGGTAGCGTTGCTGTACGAGGGAGCGTGTCCATGCCCTCGGTATTCTTGGAACTGTTGCTGATAAGAGGACGACGGGCGAGAACCCACATTGTGAAGCTCGGCGATGGTTTGCTGGCTCCAGTTCGATGCGTCCCGCTGCGCCGGCTTATCTCGGATGTGCAGTCCGGTGAGGTTGGTGTGCAATGACATGTCCCACGAGACGTGGCCTCGTCGATGCCCAGGACCAGAGATCGGCGGTGCCGGTCGTTTAGCAGGCTGGGTATAGTTGAATCCCCCCCCGAAGTTATAATTCGGAGGCGGCTTGTTAGGGTTGTCGATTTGCATCGGACTCGACCGGCGAACTGGAGGAGTCAAGGGTCGCTGGGCCACCACCTTGTCGAAGCTCTCAATGCCTGGCAGCCGCGGCGGCTGCTCGGCCGATCCGTTGCTAAACGACGGCTTGAACACCTCAGGTGTCTGATAGTTGCTAAGGCCACTCGTAGCAGGCCGAGGCACCGTAGACCAGGTTGAAGGATGCCACGTTCGTCTCCGAAGATCGGCATCGGTAGCACTGTGACTGGTTTCGTCGCGGGCGAGTGAGTGGGATGAGGCGACAGGGCTCGCGTAGACGCTGCCATGGGGAGGGTATGCTTGGGTCGCGACGTAGCCAGGAGGATAGACGTTGACATGCTGCGACGCGAACGGGTTCGCACCCGTGGGAACCGATAGACGGCGGGCGGCAGTCTTGCCTTCCCAGAAGCCCGAGGCCTGCGACGCGGTGGAGATAGGCGACGCTACGTGCGGACTGCCGTTGCCACCGGCCGAGAAGATATGATGGGACGGCGTATAGGGAGATCCACCCGCTGTCGGACCAGGGAGCCCCCGAGCTGGGGGAGTGCTAGGGGCGTCCATCGTGTCCATCAGACGCGCTCTATCGTTTGCCATCATCAAGGGTGCAGGTCGACGGCGCAACTCCTGGGGCTGACTAAATGTAGAAGCAGTTGACGTGATACTGGACGCGGACAAGTTTCGACTGTGACCTCTGCTATGGGTTCCCTGGCTGCCTGCGGTGCCTGCTCGGGCTCGACCCTGGGGGCGCACACGGTCGGTCCGGATTTGGCGCTGAAAGCGTGTCCCAGTGGCCGCGAGAGAGTCGCCAGGAATCTCCTCATTGACATGTACAGTCTGAGCATGCTGTCGGAGGTTATCGAGTCGAGAGAAGCGACGTGAGCAGTGGCACTGAAACGGGCGTTCCCCCGTGTGCTTGCGAATATGTCGTGCGAGATGTTCACTTCGGGTAAAGCTCAGGTTACATGGCGGAAAGTCCGTGCAGTAGAACCGTTGTCCCTTTTTCTTCTTCGAGGGTGGTGCACCTCCCTTATTTTCCGCCTCATGGTCGGAGCCTTCGTCCGAGTCACCGTGCACGGGATCCTCTGAGGTTAGCGATGCGCTCCCCTGGGAGTCGGCATGGTGAGAATCGTCGATGCTAACATTCCGGGGCGTAGGCTCGTCATGGGCGGCGCCCATGGATTGTATGGTGTCAGGCTTGGGATGGGGGCGAGGGGTGGAAGACGTCGTCGCTTCCTCCATGACGCGGTCTGGTGGCGATGAGATATTATTCACAGGTAAGAATGAAGACATATTGACAACGAGGACGACCCTCGATCCCACCGAACAATCTATGTACTAAATCGATGACAGGGCCGCCGAGCGATCGTCGGGACGTAAGCTCGATCGGTTTCAAGGGAGAGGGATGGAGGTTTCAAAATGTCAAAAACGCGGTGTCGATCGCACGATGCTGACTACTGAATAGGTTTGCGCAGCCAAGTAAGCAGGTGAACCATCGCATGTCTCACATTTTTTGTCATGAATTTTTTTACCACCTCCAAAGGATGTAAACAAGGATCTCGTGGAGGGGGACAAGATTTTTTTTTTCGTGGTGGTCAAAAAAAAGTTTTGAAACTTACAAAGGAGGGGACGTGATTCAGATGTTTTGAAATCCGAGCGAGGGGTTGAAGATTGAGGAATGTTGGAGATGGATGGCGATGACCTGTTTAGCCGAATGCCCGACGGAGATGGCGAAGCAAGGGTAGCCAGGTTGTACACGATCGATGGAAGGGAACGACCATTAGGTGTGAGGACGCATCGCTCACGGATCGACCAGGCCGAGTGTAGGTAGGGACAGCTGGTTGATCGGCCGAAAGATAAGACTGGAGAGGAGGGTGAAGCGGCAGAGGGATAGGATGACGGAGAGGAGGTGAGGTAAGGTAGGCAGGTTAAGTTGGTGGTGATCAGAAGAAGCGGGCGGCGTCGGCGGCGGAGGAGGAGGAGGAGGAGGAGCAGGTGGTAGTGGTGGTAATGGCCGTGGTGGTGGTGGTTGAGGTTGGCGGACTCGAATGAGTTTCCCGCTCGGCGTCGAGTCCTGGTTGTGGGTATGACAGTCAGGACACCGACCCAGCCAAGACCTGAACTAATGGCAATAAAAATAGGTGTATCGTGAACCGATCGGGCCCCTGGTTTACGGATCGTCCGGGGAGAAACAAGGAATGCGCGACGGAAACAGTAAAACGAGGACAGGAAAATAAAATAGGAAGAGAAAGGGAAATCCAAGCAAAGCCAATAAAATATGATATGATGAAAGACGTACCCAAAAGAAAATAAGATGAAATATAAATAGATAGGGGGAAAATATCCAGGTCCAAGCTGGGCACTAGGAAATGATGTACAGGCACCAGGGCCACGAGGGGGGTTATTGCTGGAGAGAAGAGGGAGGGGGGGGTGGAAGAAAGAAGGATGAATGGAAGAAAGGGAAGAAGAATGGTGAGAGGTGAGACGGAAGTAGGCGATGAGGAAGAAACAACAAGAGTCGCTGATGGATCCAAACTTAGATTGGAGGAAAAGAAGGGCGAGCGTCCATACAAGTAGGCTGTAACCGGGGTGTGGATGACGGCAACCCACCCACCCCAAACTGGTGAATGGTGACGACGATAGTAGAGGAGGATAGGAGCTGGAGGCTTATCGGAAACAACGGTCGTTCGGCAGCAGGCGGCGAAACGAGGGGCAGACAGGGAAGGGTGACTGGACTGGTAGGACTGGTAGGACTGGGTTGAGGGAGAAGAGAAAGAATCACTAGCCAGCAGAGAGGGGGAAAAGAAGAACGAGACGGCGTGGAGGAAAAGGCTTGGAGAGGATGTACTCCTACGACTCTTGTGCCTACTCGTAGATACTGGGGGTAGTGGTACACGGCAATTACCTACGACCGGCTCAACCACAAGGCTGAGTACCTCCGGTCGGGGGTACAGGGTACTTAGATAGAGGCGGCGACTTGGCCAGTCACCGCTGCGATGCTACGTATGCTCCCGAGGGTTTACAGTTTGATCAGCATGCTGGTGGTGACGATGCGGATTTGTCTGCTACTATTAAGTTCGGGCGAATGAACTCACCGGGGGGTGAAACTGAAGGTTGATAGGTAAACTCTTTTAGCCCCAGGTACTGACGACTTGGTCCGGACCGACCGACACGAATCATCGACGGCCAGGCCGGTGGAGAGGCTCCAGCTGGATGAATTCATGGGCCCTTCTCTTGGCGAGGGTGAGCCTTGGATGGCGAATCCGTTTCATCGAGTCAATCAACCGGCTTGCTCCAGAGTCCCAGCGATCGATACGGAGTCGGGAGGAGGGAAGTAGAGGATACCCCGATATCGCGAGATTAGAGGTATCGCAAAAAGCGTGCCGGCGGGTGAATCGCATACTTTGCCGTACGCGCCGGTATGGCGGCGGTATCAGGAACCCAGCGCTTAGCAATCGCCATCCTCACGGGGCGGGTGGCTCAGACAAGAGGGAAGGGTAACAAAAGGGATGCGCGAGGGGATTCCACTGGTAGACGCTCGGGAATCACCCGGGTGAATGGGCTTCTTCGATTGCTCGGTAAGGCTAGCGAACACACAGAGGACAGAGAGAGAGTCTCGGCCCCCAGGCCTTCTGACACGGTGCCATGGGCGAGTCCATCAAGGGTCCTGTCGACAGTTCATAAACGGGGATTGAGGCACCAGGCACTGCGGCCAGTGGGGCGGCGCAGAGGGGACCGATCGGCTACTTTCTCCAGGTCCCAGGGCTGCCTGTCGAATGGATGCATGACTGGTTGATGATTCATGAATCGTTCTTAGCCGGCTGAGGGCCAGGTGCTGACCAGAAAACCCCCGCGGCTGGTCCACGGGCGGCGACCCTCGGTGACGTTAACCACTCAACGCTTCCAGGACCCTTTGTCCGGTAGGTTTGACGGTGTCAACCCCCAGGCCAGATCTTCCCATCGCCTTTGGTCTGTTGGAAGGCCCGAGCCAAAAAAAAAAAAAAAAAGCTGCAGCACCTATGCGTGGCGTGGCACAGAACAGACCCAGCAATCAGCATACTACCGACTCCGAGATCTAGGCTGCCATGCTGCATGAAAGGCGACACAGGAGTGCAACGACTGCGTAAGCCGGCCAACGCCTGACTGGACTACCAAACGGCCCAAGCCAGCAGGATTCAGCATGGAATACGAACGGAATGTCGCACAATGGGTTCCGGGACTTCCACACCTGCAGTCAGGTGGAATTCTCCGGGCCGAACTCTGCAGTACCTTACATCGGCGTCGTTACGGCCCTTACTCAGGTTTTCGACAGGCCAGCAAGCCAGTAGGCTAGCACTCTATTTGCAACGCCCATCCCGTTCGATTCCCCACCGTGATCATCCACATCATGATGTGGTCAGCGTCAAGGCCTCCGATATAACGTCAGGCCGACCTGATGGACGGCAAAGCTTGTTCCTGATTCACGAAGAGGGCAGTCCGAACCTCCAGCAGGATCCTTCATCGCCGCGTTCAGGACCCTGATAAGGTTCCTGCACGAACTCAGTGGCTGCGGGACAATAGTAATTCAAATCAATTAGACTCTTTGACAACCTGGAGCAAAGTCAAAGCCGGATAGCCTGCGTCTGCACTTTACCCCCCCCCTCAACTGCAAACGGCACGGGGAACGATGGAAGCTTCTTCATCACGTCGATGACATCTGGTTGATGCGGGACAAAGAGGAGCCCATCTGAGGCACGCGGACAGTTAAACGCCACATGTTGGAGTGATGATGTGCTCCCGCGATGGAGAAGCGCGCCGATTGACGCCGACTGCCTGGTGTTCCCCATGCGTGGGGGATCGTTAGTTTGAAGCATGGAAGCGATACCCAAGCAAGAACTGGAGTATATGCGCCCTAAGATTCCTCTGGTTAGGCACTGCTGTGAACAATGCATTAGTGTCCCGCACTGACATTATTGATCGGATCGTGGGGGGGTAGCCTTCCTGGCAGTCTGGCTAGCCCAGTCAGTCTAGTAGTCACTTCCAGTTGGTTTCGCAACACGCAATCCAGGCTCTCCAGGCTCTCCATCTGGAGCTATTCGTCGACATATGTCAGTATGAAGCAACCAACACATCCTGGCTGGCCTGCAACAACCACCGACCAAACTACCGGCCGGAAGTGGCGGCAACTCCAGCAAGATCAGTGTGCACGTCCGATGTCGCCTCCCGGGTCAGGACGGGGTACTCATCTCGTAACATGGGCGGGTAAGTTTACCTTTTTTCTCCTCCTTCATCGCAGAAGATCCGGTCTGGGTGATCGACGTGGCACTGCCAGCCTAGTCGTCCACCAATGATCGGTCCCGATAGCAGGTAAGGCACAGGAGCACGGGCTCCAGCACAGGTAAAGGTACCATGTCTCCCGACCACAGGGCTCCTTCGAGCTAAGAAATGCAGCACAGTAATCATTCGCACCACCGATTGATTGACTAATTGCTAGACTTCCTGCCCCTCATTCCCAAACCTGAAAAGCGTCCCCGGCACGCGCGCGCCACTGAGGGGCAACAGAGTCAATCAGGTTTACTTCCCCTTGTGCCAAGATCGTCTTTCATCAAGGGGGGGCGTTGCTAAGGGACCCGTAAAACTGACAGGTGACACGGGTCTGTCCCATCCCTGCTCTATCTGAAACATGGACATTGGAAGTTGAGGAGGGTGGCCTCCCCTCTTCCGTCGGGTCCTTATCAATGGGAAGCGGGGTCGATAAGTTAGTCCGAATGGATTGACGATGATTTGAATGGTTCTGGGGCCGAGCGAGGAGGAGGGGTGCGTGCACGCTGCTCCTACTCCTGTGTAAGCTAGCCTGCCTTTTCAACTAGACTGTCTGTGCTACCGATGGGTATGGAGTACAAAGCAGGTACCTGCGTTGTGTACCTGGTGACTTACACTCCACCACCAGCTTTCCATTGATCTACCCTTAACAGTCATATCACCCACCTACTCGTACATAGTAGATAGGTATAGGAATAGTATATATTCTACCCATCACATCATACACCTACACACAGTTAATAACACTCTATGATAGTAATCGCTTACGTAGAACCAATCCACAGCGGATCCACATCCACGCTGACGTCTTGCATTATGTATTGTTTTTTCCTTCCCTCCGGAGCGGCAAAACAGCCACCTCAGCTGTTAGTTACAGAGACCCCTGCTGACAATAGGAACATCTTCCACCTAGTTCCATTTACTGAGTCGTTCGTTCATTCCATTCGTTTATTCCGGGCTGTTACTTTTTTCCACTCCCTGTCTGGTATCTAGCTGCCTAGGTATGGAGTACCAACAATTATATTCTAGTATAAAGAACGGCACTTAGATAATTACACAGATGATGGATGGATTGACCAACAGCTAACCAACCAACCAACCAACCAACCAACCAACCAATTACCCAAGATACTGGTAGGGAGGAGTGGCAGTGGCAAAAACCAAACCCTACCGCAAATCCAGCGATCAAAGAGATATATACTCACAAAGCAATACAACAAGTAATATGGTAAGCCAACAAGAAGGGATAAAGTGAGGCAAAACCCCTTCCCTCAAAACAAGATTTCAATCAAAGGGATGAATGGGATGATAGGTGTGTAGTACGACAACTTACCCAGAGGCCGTACCTACATCTATTGCTTATGTGTGAGAATGGATGAAACAGGATGGTGAAGGGGAGGGGGGGCGGATAAAAGGAAGGCGAGTAGGGGCGTAGGTGGATTGTCAGCTGATGAGGGTGATGCATGGGGGATGCAGGTATGGATGTGGTGCATATGTGGATTGTGTATGGGTGGGATGGGTGAGGGGAATGTACTATGTACTATGTATGTGAGGTGTACCTGGTGGGTACCGTACTTATTACATGGAAAATGGGTAGATGGGTGTTGTTTTGTATGGGTAATTATCGTGGACTATTTATAGGGATAATTGGGTATTTTACTACATGACGCTGGTATATTATTGTCGGTCCAGTACACTGGCAATGGAACTGACCATCACCGCTGCTTCACGCTCCCAGTTCCTCTCCGTCCCTGACTCCACGCCCAGTCGCTTCTCGGTTCCTAGGACGGACGTCGGGAGCTGTGACCCTCGCAGGACGCAGTCTTTGATCTCCTTCTTGATTCGGTCCCGGTTCGAGCGCAGTGTCCGGGCAGAGACGCCGCCGCGGTTGATTATCTCCTGCACGCGGGCTGTCAGGTAGGATGCAAGTGACCGCCAGAAATAGGACGGGAGGGATGATGTGTCGAGGGCACTGAGAAGTGGCTGCAGCAGATTGTTCTTGCCAGGGGCTTGGGCTTGTGGTTCGGTCTGCTCCCCGGTGCGGGTGGTAGCATTAGGGAAAAGGGGATGGGACGGTGGTCGCAGGTTGCTGAGAATGGCTTCCAAGGCAAAGATATCCTGGCAGCGGGCAGACAGGTCGGAGAGGGTGCGCTCGAGCGTGGGCAGCATGGACAGCGCGCGAGTGAGGTTACTCAGGGACGATGAGATGGCCGTGTGCATGTACCCTTGCAGGGTAGAGAGGAGCAAATCCGGTTGGAAGGTCGCAGAGCTCACATTCTTCGGAACCGGTGATAATAGGTACAGGATGTTGACGGCAGAGACGAGGCGTGCGCGGGCATCGCGCGCCTGTTTGTAGCTCATTTGCGACTGGGAGCCGGCCCCGGCGCTTGCGATCGTCGACATGGTGAATCGACCAATGGCTTGCTGCGCTCTCGTCTTGACCATGTTCTCCGCCGGGATGACAAGCTCGCCGCGCAGCGTTCGGATGACCTTGACGCGGTCCAGGCCGTGGCCTTCCTCGCCGACTGCCGTCTCAGAGAACATGCGACGTAGACTCACAATGGTGGAGGCTGCCCGCTCCAGCGTTCGGTAATCATCCTTTGCAGGGGCTGTAGCATCCAGCCCCCCGATTTCCGCGAGCTGGCTCTCGAGCTGTCTGCCGAGAGAAAGACAGCGCGCAACCGCTCGTGCGAGTCGCACAGTGGCCAGCGACTTCTCCGCAGCCACCCTGGCTTCATCGGCAGCCTCCCATTTGCGGAGGACCTCCCTTTCCAGCCGTTCATACCCCTGCGTTACCGAAGAGATCTGCTCTTCGGCTTCTTTGAGGATGCGGCCGGCGGCGGCGGTCTGGTCGCGCGTATGTGTCAGTAACGGCAGGGCTGATTTGGTGGTCAGCGCATGAATGTGGGTGTCGATCTCCTGGAGGTCGAAGAGTACCCGAGAAAGCGGGGTTGAGAGGTCCAGCGGTGTGTCTGTGGCATTGTTGGTGGCTACAACCAGGGAATTGGCGAACGAGGCGGGTGAAAAGTCCGGGTCTAGGAAGGCCTCATAGTCTATGTATGAGGGCTCGCCGTCCGCCATGGCGTGTGGCGGTCAATTGGGAGACAAGCAGGGAAGAAGTGAGAAAAGGGTCAAAGCCAGAGGAGCAGCAGAAGATTGGAGAGATGGAACTAAAACTCAAAGAGGCTTGGGTATCACCGTATCGAACAAAGCGGAGGGATTACAGGTCAACCGGGGGGGTCTCGAAGGATGGCCGCTTGACCGTAGGACAATCAAAGCTTAATGTGGCAGAATTACCCATGTGATAGAGACGGGAGATTGAGAATGCTGGGGCCAGCAGCCATCGTCAGCGCCTTGCTTGTGAAGACGATGACAGCAGCAATGGTTGCTGTTCGGATGCCATGTGGCTGCGACGTCGCTCGTGGCTTAGTCAGCTGCATAGCTGTGCACCGTTAGTTATCCACATCCGTTTGCACCACATGTATCGATATGCCCTTATTCCCAGGTTTTGTGGTAGTGATGTTGAGGGTTCTTAGAAACTTGCTTGGAAGGGACTTGCGGAAGTTTATTATTGTCAGGCATATCTCATGACAATTTACAGGTAGAAGTTACTAACTAGACAGTGAGATCCTATCACTCCCGAGCAACCATCACATTGATAGACTGGCATTTAGTGCTTATGCCGGTCGGCTCACGATCGACTACTCCGTACACACAATGCAGAAAAAAGATACACATCACCGAGCATCATCTCGGCCCAATTTGGACAACCTTGCATTCTTCTATACTAGTGCAGTTCGATCTCCAAGCACGGTGACTATCCACATGCTACTCAGCAACCACCTTCCTGAGTCTCCCAAGGGTTCTGGGCATCATGGACGCCTTCTCCCCTTCATATCTCAACTCAACGACCTCCCAGTCGGCCGACTTCAACAGAATGTCCCTCATGTTACGATCCAGGTAGCATCCTCCTTTGATGGTGGGCCAGAACAGTGTCCAGAATTCTGGCTCGATCAGCATGTGTCGCCATAGTATCAGACCACATCAAGGCTACTTACTCTGCGCCAACAACGTGAATGGATCCGAGCTCGCGCCATGCTCCCAAAAGACCAATTCGCCGCCTGGCTTCAACAGCTTCCAGATTTGGGCAACTACCGCTGTCGGGTCCGGCGTGCAGCACAGAACCTGGAAAGAAGTCACGCAGTCGATGCTATTTTCCACGATGCCATGTCTCTCGAGAGCATTTGCATCCAGAATGTCACAGAACACGGGGGTGTAAATGTCTTCCAGATTGTTTTCGCGGACCTTAGCGTGCAGTACCTCGGCAAACTCCAGATTGTATTCAACCCCGTAGACGCGGGTGATGGCGCTGGACTTAAAGTATGAGAGTTGGTTGCCTGTTCCCGGTCCGAGCTCCAGGACGGTACCCTGCACCGCGGGGGTGACAGATGTCAATGAAGAGGTGCTCTCATACGCGATGAAGCGTGGTGCTTCCATTGTCAGTGGAGTTTGGGAGACGGGGAAGGGTGTTCATACAAACTGCTTCATACCACTGCGCGAAGGCCCGATCTTGGATGGAGGCCGCGGCTCCCTGGCGTGATTTGAAAGCAAGCCAGATGTCTGTCGGGGTAAGCTACCGGGCCTGATGTGTGGGGGATGGTGGGTAGGAACATACACTTCAAAGAGTCGAGCAGGGATTTGTACGGCTCGGTATAGCTGATCAACCGCTGCTTGAGAGTGACTTCCATGACTGTGGCAGGGGATTTTAGCTGATGGTTTATCTCACGGATGACCGGGTCAGGCCCGGCTTTTATACGTGGACATGGGCAGGCTAGACGATATCAGGCGCAGGGTGGTAGTAGTATCATTTATTCCAGCCCGGGATTGTGGGGTGAATGCTGCCTCCTGTCCAATCGATGAGAGGCATGATGCCATGGGGCACTTCAATATTAGCGATGGTTCAGATAGCATGGTTGAGTAATCTCATTGGATAGCAGAGGCGTTGGTCTCCCCTGGTCTTTGCATGCGAGTAGAGGGAGATGTTGAATAACCAGGGCGGAAGGGGGATATAAGTGTCCCGGCAACGAGAGAGGGCTATCGCCGGGCCTCCGGTAAGTGACCAAAGAGAACCATTGGATCCTGAGGAGCCCCACCCACAGCGAAATTGGGAGACCCTCAAGTTTGGGCTGTAGCAAACAAATGTGGGCGAGGAGTTACAGACCCAAACCAGAATATATCCGGGATATAGTGGTAGAAAGTGCAATCAGGCTATATAGCTTAAAAATAGAGACAATTCATCAATCAAGGCAAGATGGCCGAGTTGGTCCAAGGCGTCAGGTTAAGGTCCACCTTAATATTCAGCTTCACAGCTTCCTGATCATCGTTTGATGGCGTGGGTTCGAATCCCACTCTTGTCATATCTTTTGTTTTTGTTGATTGGACATCAACTGCCTATTTTTTTGCCTCCAGCTCTTTCCAATCAGTATGATTTAGCAGTAGATATGCCCATCTATAGATACTAGTGATCCATTCAAGTACACCAATCTCTAACCACCGATAGTTCCCCCACATCAGGACACCATGTATCCCATCTACCTGTCTAGCAATAACACCCCAAACTATCCACATCACTAATATCAACCTCCAAGCACCCTACCGCATAGCACCGGCCATATCTGCCTACAGACTAGCGGACCTCAACCTGCCTAGATAATCCATCCAAACCACCACCTCCACCGGCTGACAAATAAACAATCCTCCCCATCTACCTAACCAACTAGCTAACTCCCACAACAATCACTCCAACCATCTATCGCACCCCCAAACTCATCCCCCCCTTTGCCCCCAAGCCACCATCAACGATGACCCCCCAATTCAAACCCAAAGCCCTAATCTTCGACCTAATGGGCACCTGCACAAACTGGCACCCAACCATCCAAACCGCCCTCTCGACCACCCCGTCCCTAACACATCTCGCACCGGAAGTCCACGCCCAGATCGCATCATCCTGGCGAGAGGGCTTCTTTCAGGAGATTCATCGTCGGTTTCGTGCGGGTCTGGGGACGGAGAGTATTGATGTGACGCATCGGAGGGTGTTGGATGGGGTGTTGGATGGGGTGGATAGTGTTGCTGGTGGTGGTGAGGGTATTGTGGGGGAGGAGGAGAGGGAGAGGTTGGTTCACGCGTGGCATTTTCAGGATGGTATGTACTAGGTTCTTTACGCTTGTTGGGTTTGAGGGAGGGGATGGGGGGATGTGTTGAGGCTAACATATATTGAAAATGGGATATAGCATGGCCGGATTCTATTGATGCGATAATGCGGTTGAAGGAGGAGTATATGGTGTCAGTTCATCCCTCCTATCCATCTCCCACATCCAGTAAATCAACAGCCAATATGTATGGCAGGCAGGTAAATATACCCACTAACAACTATTTCCCCCCGGCCCAAACAGAGTCGTCCTCGCCAACGGGACCACACGACTTCAACTCGACTTGATCCAATCATCTAGAATACCCTTCCACACGCTATTCTCTTCCCAATTGCTGGGATTGACCAAGGTCTGTTTACACCACCATTTCTTTAGTGTATACTATCTACTGGTGATATGTGCTGATATTGATTGCAAGCCCGATCCCGCTATATACCGCAAAGCATTGGACTTGATGCAGGTTGAGCCCGAGGAGGCGGTGATGGTTGCGGCTCATGCGTATGATCTTAGGGCTGCGAAGGGGGTGTATGTTTCCTTTCTTTCCTTTCTTTCTTTTAGATGGGAGTAGGGGCAGTGGGCTAACGTGGTGTAGGGGCATGAGGACGGTGTATATTTATCGGCGTACGGAGGATTTGGATGAGGATATGGAGGCTGTTCGGCGGGATGTGGATGTTTTTCTGGATGGGGAGGGGCCGTTGGGGCAGCTTGCGGAGATGCTTTGTGGGGAGTGAATGATGTGTGGTGTAGAAGTTACATGTTAGGCCAGTGTACTCCGTAGGGACTGATACTCAAGGTGGAAGCGGAGGGGAGTGATAATGCAGACTATATACTTTTAATGACACCAAATCTACTGCAGAACTCTTCCATTGGTCTCCTCGACAATCAACTCAAACTCGGGCTGGAACTCGGTATAAAAGTTATGCTATATGTCGTCAGTATCCGGTATTATCTCATGCGTGAAAAAACTCACATGGTTCTGTGCCACATTGGCAGTATATTGCGCTACCTCATCCGTGATAACCCGCTTCGGGATACCATTTGCAGCCGCAGCCTCAGCCATCAACTGTACCTGGCAGGCATTGTCCAGGCTGGAGTAGAGAAAGGCCGCCTCGTCGACCGTGCGACCCACCGTAAGGAGACTATCTCGTCAGTACATGCCGAAACCATGCAAGGAATGACTGCTCACCCATGGTTTTGCAAGATGCAGGCAATATTATCCTGGCCCAGAGCACGAGCAATCTGCTCTCCCTCCTCCTGCGCAAGGGCAATACCGCCGTGGTCCTCGTAGACACTCACCTTTCCATACAGGTTACATGCATCTGTACAGCTTAGCTATCGATCAAGCAACAATAGCGAAAATACGAACCCTGAGTGAGCATCTCAATCGGCTTGCCAAACGCACTCCAGGCCTTTCCATGAACGGAATGCGTATGCGCCGCTGCAATGACATCCGGCCGGGCCTTGTGGATTTCCGAATGGATCATGAATCCGGCCTCGTTGATAGGCAGTTGGGCACCCCCTTCGGTGACGTACCCTTCAGCATCGACCAGAACGAGATCCGATGCCTTGATGGAGGAGAAGTGTTTGGCGAAGGGGTTCATCCAGAAGTGGTCCTTCAGAATGGGATCTAACCGGTCAGTATCGATGCTTCCTGGCCGATGGGAACATGTTCACCTCGCATGGAAATATGCCCCGAGATACCTTCTCCGTATCCCTTCTTGCCAAAGTAGCGAAACGCAGCAGCCATGTGCTCCTTCATCCACTGGCGCTTGGCCACGGGGTCAGTGAAGGTGGGGATGCCCCGGAGCTTGAGGGTGCCGCTGCGATTTCCCCGCGCCACGGACTGGAAGTTCTTATCGTTGGCGGCATCATCGGGGTTGGCGTCGGCCACGACAACAGGGACGGGCTGAGTGGCGGTTTCGGTGAGAGTTGCAGACATGATGCTAAACTTCTGTAGATATGAACAGGGCTACCCAGGAGAGAAGATGCAGCGGGTAAGCATGGAAGTATAAGAGGGGCAGTTTTATCTGCTATCACTGATACAATTACCCCGGCTTATCGGCCGCCCCCCGGTTTCCCCCTGTCATAGGCGCATATCGCCGAACCCACCGCCTCTGATTGGCGCTATCTCGATAAGCATTCTTGCGCCTTCTCGCAACATCCAGCAGATCAAGCATACTGCTAACTCACACAGATGTGAATACCATGGCTGATGAAATGCCATTAACTCCAGGCTCCTCGGCCAGCAGCACCACTCGCAACGGCCTTCTACAGATGCGGAGTAACTGAGACAAAAACAGACCTGACCGCCGCCATCTGTGCTCCTGTAATAGCTCAGGAGCTTTAAAAAGACGGCACAAGATGCCTTACTTGAAATCGACCAACTGGTCAAGAACCTAACCGTAACGTGGTCATTTGGCGAACGGCGCGATGAGAATGAGACTGTCCATCCCCCGTTCTATACGACTGGGTTATCGACAGCCAGCATCCGCTCACTTAAGTCTGCATGTCTGCGTATGTAGGGCGTTAGGTGAACTCTATGCCAGGGAGTATCATACGTATGAACGTAGCTCCTTCTTGGCAGTGCCACGGCGTGTGGATAGCCCGGCAATTGGCTTCGGTCCTGGTAGTGGTTCTCTGGCTGTAGTGTGGATGAGTGTTGTCTTGTGGATGATATTGTAGTTGCATCGCGAATTTATAGCGAGATCATTCATAGGGCTTAATGACATGATGCGCTATGGACATCTTTCATCATGTATTATCTCTAATGAAACCTTATGAACATGAACATTATATCTTGTCTTTAGATACAAGCACATTTCCACCCATAGGCACAACCACTCATAGTATCAGCATCATGATATATCCCATCTCACAAAGATGATACACCGAGAAAACGACACAAATGACAACGCCATCAATGCAACTAGGGTATACATAAGAAAAGAAAACAAGACAAACAAGCATACATGCACCCCCCACAATTCACATCCACCCCCAATAAAGAAAACAAAGAAGGAAAGATCTATACCGCCCCCTCCCCCTTCATATCCACCATCTCATACTCATCCCCCCCACCACTACTCCCACCAGCACCACCACCATTCCCACCACTCCCACTCCCCAACACCAAGCCCCGTCCCCTTCCCCTCCCCTTAGACAACGAAAACGAAAACGACTCTTCCCCACCACTCACACCACTCTGCGTCTCCCCGGCAGCACCACCAGCAGCAGCACCACCACTCCCCGAAGTCCCAGAACCCCCCCCAAAATTAATCGGCTGCAACTCCCTCCATCGACACGCCCAAATCCCCAGGAAGGTCATAAACGCCGCACTCGCACCCTGCAATCCCCACCAGAGCCAATTCGCGGGCACGGAATGCGAATACAGGGTTGTGGCGATGAGATGGAGGAAGTGTAATGTGAGGGCGAAATCGGGGATGAGTTTGGAGCGCGAGACGAGGAGGAGGAGGAATATTGCCCTATCGTTCATTTCATATTGGTCAGATGGAGTTGCTTGTGATGTTATGTTATGTTGGGATAGTTTGGGGGCAGATATGCAACTCACCCAATCCCACTACTCAGTATCCAAACCAACCCCAACATCCATCCGATAGTGGTATCTCCGCGAACGGCATTCCAGCTAAACACGAGGTCCAGGGAGAACGGGGTGCCGTAAACGACCGTCGTGAAGAGGATTAGGACCGTCGCGGTGACATAGTAGGCGAGTTGGAGGAGGAGGATTTTTCGGACGATTTTGAGGGGAGGGAGTTCGGTTCGTGAGCCCCCTCTTGGGGGGCGGCGGCGGGGGGGCATGAATTGTTATTGTAGCAGTGTATTTATGGGTTCGTTGTATAGTTGGTATGGATGGTGGTCGATGTGCGGAGGCTGGGGCGAGATAGGTAGGTAGTTGTTGAGGATTGCACTAGATGTGCGGTTGTGTGAAGAACGCAGGTTCCTGAATAACGCTGATCCCCGAGAAAGAATCTTCCAGGACAGAATACCTCAGAATGTATGACGTGTGCTGCACGGCTGATTGATCGATAATGTCCAGACCGCAGCGTCGGCGATGTTGGAGCCAACTTGACCGGACGGGCTTAGCGCACATGACCGACTTGCGGCGGCGCGGCGGGAGCGGAGCGGAGCAATGCATCATTTCATTTCCTGACCTTCTTGACATCATTCTACCCTCTCCTCAATCACAGACCATATACGCAAACATACACAATGGGTTGGTTTTCCTGGTCCTCCGACACCAACACCGCCTCCGACGGCGGCCGCATCGCCCCCGATCGAACCTCGCGCGAACAATGCTACCAAGGCCGCGACATGTTCTTTTCCTGCCTGGACCGAAATGATATCCTGGATGCGATCAAGGATGACAAGGAGGCGCGACGCAAGTGCGGCAAGGAGATTGCAGAGTTCGAGACGGCTTGTTCGAGAGCTTGGGTATGTTCTTCCCTTGCGTGTTGGGTGTTGTTTAAGCGACGGGCTACGGCTTTGGCAGATTGGATGGTTATGAGTTGGACGATGGCTAATTCATGATTACTATAGGTCAAATATTTCAAGGAGAAGCGCGTCATGGAATACAACCGGGATAAGACCATTGAGCGGATCAAGAAGGAAGATGCGGCTCAGGTTCAAGATTTGAAGGCACAAGGGTGGAGTTCTCGGTAAAGGACAAGGAACAATGAAGCGAAAGGATTGAAGTTGGAGGCTAAGACTGTGGCCTTGCTGAGGCACTGTACTATATCAATTACCGTTCTAATGACTACCGGACGGCAATTGGCAGCGCGAGACGCTCTCCACTACACTTGAACCTTGGACGTGGCTATTAGAATTACCATGTGCTCGCATTCAGCCAGGCTAATCACAGTATGGCCCTATCATCGCAAGAATCCGTGATGAATGTAGATACAATAGCTCCGCAACAAATCCCGACATCGCGGCCAGATGTCTAACCCTGTACCTCAAACCCAACTGACCATTGCACTCCGATAACGTGTACTCGCTGATTCAACCGACGCAAAAGAAATCAACCCAACAACCGAGCCGTCACAACCCTTACCGACGGTAACGTTCCATATCCGATTCTCAAATCGATCAATCAGTCAACGCCCGACTCCTCGAGATGTCGCCAACGACGGTGAAGTCAGAGAAGAGAAGGAGAAGAAAAAACACAAGAGAGACAAAGAATGTCGTCAATCATTGCTTCCATTTGCCTAGCTGGTTCATGATGTTTTGCACCTGGGGGCCTACGGCAGCCTGGTTCTGAGGCTGTTGCCCCCCCAAGCCCTTGGCAAGCAATGATATCAAGTTGGGGTCGGAGACCACCGGTGCATTGGGCGTTTGGAGAGGGAAGGGCTGCGGAGGCAGTGCCTGTTGCGGGTTCGCAGCAACTGGCTGGCGAGTGGCAGCATTCAGCAAGCTCGCGAGATCTGCGGCACCATGCGGGGTGCTAGTAGCAGGGAATGGCTGCGGCGCGGTTGGTACAGCCGGCGGTCGTTGCTGGAGAACGCCCAACAAGGATTGCAGTGTGGGCCCGTCGAGAGAAGTAATCAGGTTGGCAATGTTGGGCTGGTTGGCGATGGGCAAAGGCGCCTGAGGCACCGGAGGCACCGACGCGGCGGGGACGGGCAGCGGCGGCACCCCAAACGTCGCCGGGCTGGGAGTGAAAGGCGCAGGCGGTGCGCCACGCTGCATCGATTGGGCATGAAACACGATCTCGGCGGCGATACTGGGTTCGACATCGGGATATTCTGCAAACGCATTAGCGGGCAAGTCGCGCTGCTGCACTGACAAAGATGACGGCTCACCGTTTGAGCGAAAGTTGTCTGGGCCCCCGCTTCGATCGAACAGTTGTAACGGGATCTTCCGCGAGAACTGGCTCGGCCGTGACAGTCTCACCACGGCCAGGACGCCTTCCTGGACCTGTCGCTGAACAGCAGCGTTCAAGGGAATCCGAGGTCCAAGGACCAGCACATCAACCCGGAGACCCCGGTTGCGGAAAGCATTCTCCACGTGGAAAATGAAATTGCTGAGAAGCATTAGATGACCAGCCAACAGAAAGGCAGGACTGCATCACTCACCGATCCACTTCCTCGAGGACAAGAATCTGCACTTCGGGGACATCTCTCGGAGCTCGTCGAGGGACAGGAAGTTCCACGTCGCCTTCATATGCCCCACGGCCCCGCGGGCTTGGACTGCGATACCTCCGATCCCTCGTATAGGGCGACCGAGAACGTCGTCGATCACGTCGATCATACCGCTCCGGAGTCCTATCCCGAGACCGATACCCATCCCTCCCGCGGAAGGCACGAGGAGACGGAGAGCGAGGAGGCGGGGGTGGTCGATAGTCGTCACGTCGACGGTGGCCCGGCTCATCCCTAAAGTCGCTGAATGGCACGCGGCCCGATTCGTATGATCGATCATAACGATCCGCCGGAGCTCTTGTGTTGCGGCCGCCCGAAGGCCCACTTCTACTGAATTCTGGAGACCTCGAACGTCTCGGTGGAGGGGCACGAGAAGGTTCCGCCGGGGCGGCCCCGGGTCTGGTACTCCTCTGTGGCTTCGAGATTTCAAGGTCTGGTGCCACCGGATCAGTCTCGAGCCATCAAGTCCGACCTAGATTGAGTGCACTTACGGACTTTCCGTCCTCGAACGACGGCTCCTTGCTCAGCATCGAGTGCCTGTTTACAGGCGGACGAATCGAGGAACTGAATAAACCCGTAGGCTTGTTTGATAGATATCTGGGCCAATTTCCCGAATTTGTGGAAGATGTGGAACAAATCTCGCTTCGTCACTCGTTCGGTGGGCAGATTGCCTGCGATATCAGTCAGAGGACTGTTGAGACCCTTCCATGCCCAGTAGGGAAGTACTAACCAACAAACAATCTGGACCCCGGCGGGAAACGATCCCACAGGCCTTCGGTTACGTAGATTCTCTCATCATGGAGAAACTCATCGTACTTCTTCTGGACATCCGGACCCCAAGGAGTATCTTCATCGGCACTCTTGGGCTGCCGGGCTGCCGGTCGTTCATTGCGACCATTCTTGTTATTCGCGGGTACTGGCGGGTCTGAAGATTCCGTCGCAGTCGGTGAAGACTGCTGGAAACTCGGAACAGGGGGAGGGGGCAAAGCGCTGGCACCCGAGGAGGTTCCCGGAGCGCCAGCCGCAGCCAATGATGGGAGCCCCAGACCGGACTGGTAATTACTTTGCTGGGCGGAATAGGAGGCGGGGGGAGAGGGTTGGGTGGTGGACGTGTTAGGGGGGAGCTGGTGGTATGACCGGATGTCATCACTGGCATTGTAGTTGGGGTGGATGGAAGGCTTTGCCTGGGGAGGGGGGCGAGGGGGAAGTCCCAGGGCAGACTGGAGCGCATCCTCGTCCGTTCCTGCTGGGGGATTGGCAGAAACGTCCGTGGACAAAGGCGCCGTCTCCGAGACCGCGGGGGCAGAGGGTGCGGTGGACGAAGGGGGCAGATTATCGAGGAGGTTCTGGAAGTCGACACCATCCTCACCAGTGTTATCATCAGATTTGCTCTGGGAGTCTAGGCGATTCGACGGCGCGGACGGGGTCGTCCAGCTGGCGACTGCGTGGTCTACCTCGCTCGCACTGGGGGTGTTCTGAGCGGCATGGGAGGAAGTGGGATGGACATCGGGAAGAGGAGGAGGAGCTAGAAGGGAGACAGGATCTGATGAAGGCAGAGTGGTTAGAGAAGAGTTTGCTGGCGCGTCCTGGACCGCGGAGGAGGGGCCGGTGGCCATGGAAGGCGCGGGCTGGTCAGATCCAAAGGACGCCTGGGCAGTGGTAGCTGTAGCAGACAGTGCGTTGGCAAATCCATTCATCGATCCATCCTCCACCTGCGAAGAACCCGAGTGGAAGCTACCTTGAGTATGTTGTGCTGGTGGTGGTTGGCGCGGTGGTGGTTGCTCCGGAACCTGCACGGCGCCAGTGGTTCCCCTCACTTCCCCGGGTCCTGCATATGGGCCACGAAAGGAGGTCGAGTCATTGGGATGCGCCGGAAAACTATGATTCTCAAAGAAAGGCTCGGACTTTTCATAAGTCGACGTGTCGTTGAAAACGGGGTCCATTTGATTCTGCAGCACCGGAATCCTGGCCGGTTCCGCGACGTGTAGCGGACGAGGACTCTCGGGAGTCAGGGTCTTGCCGCGGAAGTGAAGAGCTTCATCTGGGGAGCTGGGCGTCATGTAGACCAAGGAAAAGAGATCGATTCATCTACAAGAAGCACGGCAAAAAAAGGTCCAGCAGAACCACAACGGGTGATGGGGATTTAGGAAAATCGACAAAGCTAAGGTGGGGCTATCTTGGTAAAAGAACCGGGCCGTTGGAGCCGGGGCGGTCAAAGGGATGGCAAATTGTCCACAACTTGGAGGGGGGAAAGGCCAAGGGGAAGGGAGTGAGTGAGTCGGGTGTAAGGCGTAGGAGTGGGTGGCAGAGGGTGAGAGAAAGAGGGATGGCGAGGAGAGCCACACCACTGACTGGATCCTGCCCGAGGATAACAAGTTAACAACAGTGAAAAAAGAGGCGATAAGCGCAACTGCAGAAGTGTAGACAGGAGTAGACAGAGAAAATAAATAAATAAATAACAGGTAAGTTTCAACAGGAGAGAAGGGAAAAAAGAAATAATAGTACAGGTGGCTGCAACAAAGGGAAGAAAGAACCAACAAGGCGTATAGAAAGCTCTAGTAAGATGGAGTAGATGAAGGAGGATGATGATGGGGGAGAACCAGCACGGATTATTTCATCCCAGACCCAATGATCATTGCAAGAAATTGGGAAAAACTGGACACCCGATCAGCAGACGCAAGATTGCGATGGCGGGATGAAACGAGGTTGACCAAAAGTGGTATGGAACAGGGAACCGTCCACCAGATGGGATGGAGGGGAGGAACTGAGAGGAGAAGGTTGAGAAGATTCCCAGGTCGCCCTCGCCGCGTAAAGTTACGGAAAGGTTCGAACTCGGCGCAAGTCAGCGTTCGGGCCTGTCCAGGCGCCTTCCCCGATCGGGCCAGTCGTGGTGCTGCACCAGCGCCGGCCCTGCGGTCTGACTGGCCGGATCTCCCGCCTAGGAGCGGGTCCTCGCGCGCCGGGCTTCATCTGCTCTCCTGGTACTGTGTATCTGTTAGTCAAGCAGTCACCGCAGCTAGCTAAGAATAACCTCTCACCCCATCATCAGGTCCAGATCCTTTGCCTGGTCCGGAGTTCTTCCGTCTAGTTGACTCGGTTGGGCATGGCCGGGAGGCTCGGAGCACCTGGAAGTCAACTGACTGGTTGATCAAGTCGATTGTCGGTATCGGAACCTTCTTCACCTTTTCTGCCAGTCACATACGGAGTAGTCAACTGTCAAAGACGACCGCGACCATCGCGACCATCGACCACGGTGTGCTCGCCGAGGCCCAGACACTGAAGCATCCCCCCCCCCTACCCGCAACCCTGCCGGTCACCTACCTTAAATTACCTGATCACTGACCAGTGACCACTAGTAAACGGGTCCTTGGTAGTTGGTACCTCCGTCATACTAAACGCTACCTTGCTCTAGCTTGGCTTCTGGAAGATCCTCGTGCTTGTTACTCGTTAGCAGACCATCCTTAATTCGATGTCCCCGTTCCTACATGCATCTGCGCGGCACTCCCTCCTTCTCTCGGGCTCTCCTGCGAACATGCTCCGGGCAACTCATGTAAGCCGCGGAGTAGACTCCCTCATGGCTCATGTCCGGCTGCCCCCCCGTAATTTTCACCGCGTTCCCCTCGCTTGCTCTTTGCCTTGGAGCCCCACTATCGCGATACGAACCTTTGCGTCCAGGCGAGCCGCCGCCATCTCGAACCACCAAGGCCTAGATTCAGAGGAGGACCTGACGGCGGCTAGAGAATGGGTCGCTAAGCTCAATTCGAAGGCCATCACCATCCCGCGTGACATCTGCGAATTTTCCTTTAGTCGGTCGAGTGGCCCCGGAGGTCAGAACGTGAACAAGTCTGTTCCCGCACTGAGCCGAATCCTCTCCCGTTGATTGGTGACTAACACGTCTCGGTCAATGCGCCCACTGTGTAGGGTGAATTCCAAAGCCACATTACGAGTCTCCCTCGGCTCATTACTGCCTCTTATCCCCCAAGTGCTACATTCACCGCTGCTGGCGTCTCGCTACGTTGCCGCGAGGACCCAGAGCCTGGTCATTCAGTCGGAGGAATCACGGAGGCAGACCGCCAATTTGGAGACCTGCTACGACAAGCTCCACCAGCTACTCAAGAGCCTTGCAGAGGACAATATACCCGGAGAGACATCGCAGGAACAACGCGATCGAGTACAAAGACTGTAAGTTCCCTGGGTTCTATGATCCCGCTTTGGGACCATGCGAACCTCGGGCTGATCTAGCGCAGAAAGAAAGCTGCCAACGAAGTTCGTATCAAGTCGAAGAAAATGCACAGCAGCAAAAAGAGCAGCAGACGGGGTAGTTATGACGACTAACAAACATGCTGACTTTTCATCATCCAATAATCAAGAGGAACTTCCTTTATTCTCATTGCCCATTAAGCTTGCGATGGAAAAGTCCGGTAAACGCCTGTGAATGATTCAAATGAAATGTAAGCTCTACGCTTCCTGTACAACTCGCTCCGCGTTGCGGAGAGTGGCGACGATCGCCTTTTGGAGGGAGGCATCCAGGCCTTCGGTCTTCTCGAGTGGCTGTAGCCAGTTGACGATCTCCTTGGCGACCTTGGGGTTATTCCGGTACTCCTTGAGACGGGCAAACGACGCGCCAAACGCACGTGGGAATTCGGGCGAAGTGACCCGGATTCCAGCGGTGGGGAATTTGATGTAGCATATTTGCGTATGAGGACTGTATGGCTTCGTATTCTGCATCGTTTCGACCACATGTTGGAGGATCTGGCGTAGACAGGGCAGGTCGTCAAATTCCTCGGCCATGTCGTAGAATTCATGGCCGAAACTGTCGTCATTTTCAAAGTTCTTCATTGCCGTATCAAAAATGGCGAGAGGGATAGCACCAGTTAGGGCCGGGGTGGATGCGAGGTTTTCCAGGGCCACTTCATCCACACCACCATCCTCTCCAGCGTCGGGGTTGATGTCTTCTCCAGTGATTTTTGGTAAAGCGATCACATCAGCATCCATGTCATCCTCCTGCGCCGGCTTGGGGGCTTCGATCGGCTTGTCGAGGCCTAAAATGCGCTGCCGAGCCACGAGCTTGGCAATATAGATCAACTCCAGCTTTGCATAGTGCAGCCACAGCTTTTTGGAGCTCTTGCAGAATCTCAGTCCGCGCTGCATGTACCCTCTGGATTGTGTCATATCGGCATGTTCATCGACGGAGTATTGCGCCGCATACAACCACAAGTCGACGTTGGCAGGATGTAACCGTAAGGCGTCGGTAAGAATGGTCGAGACCTTTTTGTAGGCCTTTTGCTGTTTGGCGTATTCGAGGTACTGAACCCACAGACCTACATCGCCGTGGAATTTGCGAGTCGCACGATCAAGAATGAAGAAGATCCGCCTCTGCCCAGAGTGTCCAGCGGACCGAATCCCCAAGCGCTTCACCCTCTTCCGGCGCAGGATGTCCAGGTTCATCTCGTATTGCGCATATCGAACGAAATCAATCGGTAGAGCGCCACGCGCATTCAACTTGTGCTCGAAATCGGACCGTTTCTTGATGATTGATGTAATTTCCTCCTGGCGCCCGATAGACTGGTTAGTTGCCTGGGCGCATCGCGTGGGGAAGAGAATTCATTACCTTGGTGAAGATTTTCTTCCGCTCAAACTCCTTGAGCTCAGGCACCGACTTCTCCAAAAAGAAGCGTGCCTTGTCTGTAGCGGCCGACATAATGGGTCAGGATGGTTCAACAAGCAGCAAGCAGCACCGTCCGTTCAACTGGAACAAATCAAGAACCACCAGCAAAAAAAGTTGTCGGCATCCCGCACGATCTCCGGCCAGGGCCCTGGCCGCCTGCCGGATCGGGCTAGTGGCATTGGCCGCCCGCGTGTTGCCGAGCCTCGCTCCGAATGCCATCCCATCATCTCACCTCAGGGGAATCTCGGCCTGCTCGCTGTTGGATTCCTCGTTCGACCCGCTCTTTCCCTTCTCTTTTCCCTTTTCATTTCGTTTCTCTTTCGTCGACGCTCATTTGGTCCCCCTTATCTTGTTTCATTATTAGCTTATTCTTCTAATTGGCCTGGAGTCCGTGCTCGGTGTCTCCTGTGCTGCCATGGCCCCCAGATATAAAGATGGGGATGCCGTCGTGGCGGTTAGTGTCTCTGCACGTCGCGGTTTCTCAAGCTAATTGAACATGTCTCTTAGCTCAATGGCAAATGGATCTCGTGGACCCATACGGTAGTGGCCTACACGGCCTTCTTCAGTGCCTTGGTCGTGGGAATGTCCTTGCACTTCCGGAAGATTGTCCAGAACGAACACTACGGCTACCCTGACGAATGGTTCCCTTCCGTGTCGGCCACCATTGGTGACCGCTACCCTGAACGATCCTTCTTCCAGGTTTTCATTGCCATCACCTCCGGTCCTCGTTTCGCTCTCGTCGCCCTCTGGTACCTCCTCACTGCCCGCCCTAACTCCGCTCTACCAAAGTTGGTCGCCGGTGTGGGCTTGTTCCGGACTTTCACATGTGGAGGCTGGACCTATGTTACCTCGACTGATGATCACGACTGGCACGATATTTTCATGATCTCGTACCTGGTGGCGACCTTACCTTGGACTCTTGGCTGTCTCGCCCTCAGCCCGAACAACCGCCGCGCTGTCAAGTACCGCAAGATCTTGGCAGGCCTCTTCTTTGGTACCCTGGTGCCTTTGATCTACTATTTCATTCAACACAAAGTGCACAAAGTTGCTGGGGGTAAGCCTGCGTCAACACGGATGCTATGTATCAGATGACTGACCCTTCTAGCTTATACGAAATACGCCTTCTTCGAGTGGTCGCTCATCTTGTTTGATGTCGGATTCGATGCCGTCACTGCTCTTGACTTTGACGCATTCGAGATTGTTGTGAGGGATGTCAAGGGGGTCAGCAGAGGGTATGTACACTGGCTTCCAAAGTAAAGCAGAGAGAGAGAAAAATGTACAGTTGCCAAAAGATGGTTGTCGGTATTTGAGAGACGTGATCTAAGATCCCAAACTTCCAGGCAGTTGAAGACCACTGCGGACTCTGTCCTTGAAAAAGAGTGTGTACAATCTGTTCTCCAGACATAACCCGGGCATGGCAGTTAACTCGTAGTCAGGAAGGGCAAGCCCGTTGGAAACACCTTTGGCGAGGGCTTTTTCTGGTCCGAAATCATTGATGCGGCCGCAGAGGTCTACAATGGGGTACGCGCCGGGCTGAGACTTCCCTTTCAAGTGTCATTGCTGACGAGTTGTAGTTTGTCTTTTGGACGCTCTGCACTTCCCTTCCTGTTCTGGTCTGGTGTAAGTATGTGTCTGTTGATGCAGGATCACATGTCTAATCGCTGTAGATTTCCCTCTCTGGCACATGGGTATCTCCGGATATGAGGCTGCCATTGTCTGCTACCTCTCGCCTTTGCTCCTCGGCATCCCGGCCATCAAGTCTGCGGCCATCAAGAATCCTCGCCTGTTCCACCTGCTCTCGCTGTCCGGACTCCTGGCATACAAGGTGCAGGATCCCGCCAACCGGCTCTTTGTCACTTCCTTCGCCGTCATTTGCAGCTGTGTGACCTGGGCTGCTTCCTTGTATGCGGAGCGGGCAAACACCGTCCGTCTGGAATCGCGGATTCTCTCTTGGACCATTGGATTGATCATGTCTAGCATTGCCAAGTTCGCATGCACGACCAACAACCCTCTGTGGCCCATCATGAACGGCCAAAATGGTGGATGGAACAAGCTCGGCCTTCTTCTCGCCATCCTAGCCGTTCTTCGATCCTACAGGAGACCTGCAACGAGCGGAGGAGACTACTTACCAACGAGCGGAAAGAAGGGCTCCTGGCTCCTGGCCGGCCTGGGTCTCGGAGGTGTCATGTTTGCCATGCACTACCTTCTGTCAGACTCTAGTACGATGATGTCTTGGGTCTGGGAAGGATATCCCGTGCGAGGCCCGATCGCAGCCCCCCATGGTGCGCTCACAATCTTTGCCATGGGCGCTGGCCTCGTCTACGGTCTTTTCTTTCCCTCCGTGGCTGGAAGCTGGACGGCGTTCGGACTTGGTTCTTTGGGTGCAGCATTCCTCACCTGCTATAGCCACTGGACGGGCTACTATGGCGGTCTTGTCCTCGCATTCTACCTGCTGGCAGTGACTCCCGTCCTGGTTTCCTCGGCCGTCAGACACTCTCCCGGCGCTACTTTTGGCGTGGGCTGCCTCTTGTACATCTTCCTGATCCTGTTCCACGTCTGGGTTGTGGCTTATGCTTTCGTTCCGGGTGGATACCTTGTGAGGGAGCACACGGATTGGGTCATGATCACTATCATGTTGTCCATTGGTGCTGGTGTCTTCTCGGCTGGTGTTTCGAACGTTTCCAGCCCGAAGAGTAAGGCCATCAGTCCCAACGGCAGAAGACAGCGGTCATACTTTATTTACGTGCTTGCGGTGTTGCAACTACTCTCTGTCTCCATTGCCTATCTCCGCTTTCCCACCAACGATTATGCCCCCTACCACAAGGAAGACAAGGTTGCCACCATGGGTATTTGGACGGTGCATTTCGGGCTTGATAACGATATGTGGGCGTCTGAGCGACGCATGCGCGACGTGATCCAGGAGCTCGAGCTTGACGTGATCGGCTTGCTTGAATCGGACAACCAGCGCATCATCATGGGCAACCGTGATATCACTCAGTTCTTGGCCCAGGATCTGGGGATGTACGCCGACTTTGGACCGGGCCCCGACAAGCACACGTGGGGATCTGCCCTCCTGTCCAGGTTCCCGATCGTCAACTCCACCCACCATCTGCTCCCTTCGCCCGTTGGTGAACTTGCTCCTGCCATCCACGCCACTCTGGACATGTACGGCGAGCTGGTTGATGTTGTCGTCTTTCATTCGGGACAGGAGGAGGATCCGGAAGACCGTCGCCTGCAAACGGAATACTTGTCCAATCTGATGGGGTCCTCGTCCCGTCCGATGGTGCTGCTGAGCTACTTGGTTACCAAGCCGCTTGAAGGCAATTACAACACATACGTGAGCGACATCAGTGGCATGAAGGACATTGACCCTACGGACTGGGACCGCTGGTGCGAGTACATTCTTTACAAGAACTTGAAGAGAACTGGTTACGCGCGAGTCAGCCGTGACTCGATCACCGACACAGAAATTCAGGTATGCCCTTGACCCGCCCCTCCTTCAGTTCTTGCTGTGCTAACCAGCTATTGACAGGTCGGTAAATTTGTGATTGGAGAGCCGGAACCGGAGAATGAAATGCGTATCCCGGAGGAAATGGTCCCTGAAGGCCTTCGATTCCCCGGATTGTTCCGCGGCCAGGGTGTTCGTGGCCACCGGTACCATGTGTTTGACGAACCTAGATACTGGCAATGAGTGTCATGGTTGAAGGGGCACCATTCCAGATAGCTCCGAGCAACATCGAATGTCTTCCATATACTATTCTTGAGTATAGTTCCTGCGACGAGCATACCAGCATTGCGTGGCCGACTGCCAGCGATAGTTGTTATGATCATATATTGTGGTTTAATCGTACATAATGTCACGCATCCCTTACTGTGCTGTTCAGAGTCGATCATCGGTCACTAGGGAGAGTACTGGGCGGACTCACTTGGAGGATTGCTCCCGTTAGGTTATTAGGTTGAAGAGACAGGGAGTATCAGTAGTCGACATCCAGCGTAGGGCCGCGGGATGGATGGCTGGTGCTGAGGGGGCCAATCTCGCGGCTGGCTGACTGGCTGGCCGCTGCCCCTCATTCTGTGTCACGTAGTCTATGCCTTTACTACATCCCCGGTTGGACTGGAGCACGCTCCCAACTGGGCTGTGGAATGTGAAATCAGCCGTTCAGCATATTCTCCGGTTGATGTGACCTCAGCTATATGACAAGGTACGTGATACTGGTTCTGGCACGGAGTTGATAAGCTCATAGACCCCCATTCCTATTAGCTCAAGCAGAAGTCTGACGAGGTCTCTCAACGACCTGAGACTGCTACTCCACTCGATCAGCTGTTGACTTACGCCCAACGTTTTCCAAGGTTAGACACCTTTCCTAGACCATGCATGCATCTGAACAAGACATGATCGCCTGACTTTTTCTCGGCAAGCTATCAAGCTACCTAGTTGCATTCCAAGGATAGCAGACAGGAACAGCAAGCCATGTGAGCCCTCCATTGATTGCTTGCCGGCCATCCGGTATCAGAGCGCTAGGAATTCCCCCGAGGAATGTTCTCTTTGTTGATCTTCGTCCCAGTTTTGCCTCCCATAGGATGGGCCTATGACTGCAATCAGGCAGCACTGAAAGCAAAAAAGGTACGTAGTACTGTTCGATTAATCTTCTGGGGCGAAATTGCGATGGAAGTGGGAATACTAGGAGGGAAACGGCAGAATAGGAGGACATGACGTTATCGCTGTCTTTGCAGGTTTCGTCGCCCCAAATTGTTGGAGTTCCTCAAACTCAAGATATTAGACCTTTATATTCAACGAGACTGGCTGACTGCATACCTTTGCCTTAGACCTATCTTTTGTGAAGCGTGTGGTGGAGTTCATACCGTCGCGGTTTGACTTGGCCTAAGTATATCAGGCGTTGGGTAAGTAGTCACCCGCAATCCGCTGGCTTTGTTGCAAGCGATGCTGACGACAGACTTTGTAGTAGAAGCAGTTGAGATTGCTCTTGTCGGTGTTTCTGGACAAAGCAAATGTCAACAAAGAAAGGCAGAGTGCCGTACCACGTCCTTCTATTTTCGACCTCGGATGGTTCTTTCAATTGATAAGGGTCAAAGGGATCCTCCCACAACCTAGATTGAATTAATGGCCTGGATAGATGCAAGTCGGTCCCATATATTCAGGTGTCTCTTCGAACCCAAGGAAACGTGTGTGCTGACTCTTCGCAAGTTATCCTGAATTATCAAATTTCCACAACCTACGAATTGGAGCCCACCCAAAGCGTGTTTGTATTCCGACAAATCTGTGGTACTACACGCATCTTCAGTGCGTATTCTGACTATCCTCTCACCTCACAGCCCGCACAAGCTAACAGGCTCCCGATTTTATCGACTCAGTCTGCGATGTCTAACCGATCGCGCAAACAGCTGAAAGCTAGGGCACAGGATGCCGCCCCAGATCTCCCGGAGGTCCAGCACGTGGAAGACGCCCCTACAGAAACGCCCCCGTCAAGCCGGTTTGGAAACCTGGCCGATGCTGCTGCCGAGTTGCAACATGCCGCTGCTACGCAGCCAGTCAGTCGGACTGGCGCCCCTTCAAATCCTTCCCGGCCTAAAGCGAAAGCGAACCGGACTCTACAAGGTGCACAGCCCACGGATACCGCGGTGCTTGAAAGCCAGCCCCGGACTGGTACCCTACAGGCACCACAGATCCATTTCGGCGAAGGAGCCCCTACACCACGGTGGCTGATTGTGCCAAATGTTCGAGGAGATTCAAACCGGCAAGACCCTCCACTTCGCTGGCAATTTGAGCCCGGTCCAGCTGGTGAGAGCCTGCTACAGGGACAGCGATTGCGTAGAGTTGCCGATGAATGGCTCAGAGAGTCGCTTCGCGACCCCGCGTTCAGACAGGCTATGGGGCAATATGTGAATGAAAGGGAACATCTGTTGAAAGCTGTTACAGGAGAGGAAGACACGGTAGTGTTTGTTACTACTCCGCGCGCTTCTGCGGACCCCAAGGTGGCCGGAACAAGTGGTGTCGCAGGGTCGCAAGACCTCCACGGAAACGATACCGGGGGATGGATGCCAAAGCTTCCTACATCAAGGGAAGAACCCTACATTTATAGAGACTATTCGCGGCCGTGGTCAGTCTCGCGGCCAGCAGAGCGACAGAGTTATCCTAAACGGGTCCCAACTGAGACCGCCAACCGACTCGTGGAATCGCTGGCGAGAATGTTCAGTCCGGGCTACAATCCACCTCAACAGCCAGAGCCAGAGCCGAGCCCTATGGTACATGAACCCGAATATTCTCCAATTCCATTGGAAGCTTCAGGTAATGGTAAGTATAAATGGATTTGGTTTGTTATCGCCTTTTTGGTGTTGAGCATGTTTCTGTGTCTATTTCTGTATGTGTTTGGAATTATCAAATGATGTAATAGAAGCCCATTCACATGGACTGTTGTGATGTGTATGCTCGGTGATATTCTGCTCGGTGATAATCTGCACTTGGTCAAGATGTTCGCTCACATTCTTTATGAGCCCCTTGCATGCCACATTCTTAACCTTTCCGATGAGCTAACCCTGCCATGTGTAAGACCCCGATGACGCTAATTCGGAAGATACTGAACCATACGACTACTTCAATGAAGGAGCTGATAATAATGCTGCTGCGGTGCCTCCGTCCGTCGATATCAGTCGGTTATATTCGCAACTGCCTGGATACAAATCTCATATTAAAGAGCCAGCAGCTTCAGCAGGAGATCGTAAGGCGAATCCTTGTCTGGCAGAATCAGATCCGACAGCTAACGAGTACCAGGTCCTCAAGCAGTGCCTCAGCTACTGGTGCCTAGGCCCCCAAAGATAGCTGTGCCTGCAGCACGAGTAGGGCCAGGATGGCCTTATGTGGAACAAGGGCCGGCGCACGCAAGACCAGCACCCCAACGGCCAGCACCAGCAGGGCCGATACCAGCAGGGCCGGCCAAAAAGGGTCGACCGACAGCGCGTAAAACCGCCCAATCACGGCCCGAAGATGGTGAACCACTGCCTACCAAGGTGACACAGAGCATTAGATACCTTCAAACGAACTTGCCACTGCATTTTCCGAAACGAACGGACCGTCGGGTGAGAGCTTGGGCCGGAGAGCAAATCGATGAAAGGGAAGGCATTGGACTTCCGGGGCAGATCGACCAACTGCCTAAGTTTCCTGCGCCTCGGGGCCATGGTGATCCTGAGCAAGGGCAGCTGGCGCCAGACGAGCCAGAACAGGTCCCAAAAAGAGCCCCGAAACGAGCCCCGAAACGAGCCCCGAAACGAGCTCTCAAACAAGCCTCGAAGCAGGTTCAAGAACAGGCCTCGGAACAAGCTCCCGAAGAAGGCCAAAAGCAAGCCCCAGAAGAAGCCGCAGAAGTACTCACAGAATTGGCCCAACCAGCGAAGAAACAGTTGAAGAGAAAGAGAAAGCAGGCGACACCAGCACCAGCAGCACCGGCGGGTCGGATGCAAACGCGGTCCATGGCCAAACGTAGGAATGCAGAAGAGTAGCCTCCTCGAGACAAAACTCTAGATCAGATTGTATGTAGTCTATCCAAAATATTACACGGATTGTATGTATAGGTCTATTGTATTGAATTGTATATCTTGTCGCTGTATACTACCCGATCGGGAATCATGCAAACCAGGCAAACGGACCCGTGATGTGATTTCCCGTCCGCAATACCGACAAGCATCCTTCAATTCAATTAAGGCGTCTCAGCTGCCTATGCTTCATCGCGGTGAATTGTGATTGCCCCTGGATATGTTCCAATAATCTACACCGAACTCGCTTTTGTTCATCGTCATCTCCCGGATCGATGAGCTGAGTGAGCGCTCCGAGTCTCCGCGACAGCCTCATTGCAGCTCTCCTGGTTCGCCGCGCATGAGAACAACACAAGATGTTCACCTTTACCCCTCTCCTCGGCGCGCAGTCTGCGTCCTCCAAGGCGTCGCAATCGATTCTAGAGCTAGATGGAGGGATCAAGATTCTCGTGGACGTCGGTTGGGATGACACCTTCGATCCTCTCGACCTGCAGGAACTGGAAAAGTGAGCGGCCACTGCTCGTCTACTCCGGAGTCTTCTAACTTATGCTAGACATGTCCCAACACTATCGTTGATCCTTCTCACTCATGCTACACCCGCTCATATCGGTGCATATGCTCATTGCTGCAAGACCTTTCCTCTTTTCACCCAGATTCCCGTCTACGCAACCAGCCCCGTCATTGCGCTCGGTCGCACGCTCCTACAAGACCTGTATTCCTCCGCTCCGCTGGCAGCCACTTTCTTACCCAAAGCCTCGATCTCTGAACCCGGAGCGTCCACGTCCGCTGCATCGGCGGCTGCATCCGTGGCCGAAGGTGACGAAAGCGCCGAACCTACGCATGCCGGACGAATCCTCCTCCAACCTCCCACGGCCGAAGAGATTGCCCGCTACTTCTCCCTGATACATCCCTTAAAATACTCCCAGCCACACCAACCCCTTCCGTCGCCGTTCTCGCCGCCCCTGAACGGTCTTACGCTGACTGCCTACAATGCTGGACACACGGTTGGCGGTACGATATGGCACGTGCAACATGGCATGGAGTCAATCGTCTACGCGGTCGACTGGAACCAAGCTCGAGAGAGCGTCGTAGCGGGCGCTGCGTGGTTTGGTGGGTCGGGTGCCAGTGGAACAGAGGTTATCGAGCAGTTGCGCAAGCCCACGGCGCTGGTCTGCAGTACCCGAGGCGGCGAACGGTTCGCGCTGCCCGGAGGCCGGAAGAAGCGTGACGACTTGCTGCTGGACATGATCCGAAGCACCATCGCCAAGGGGGGGACGGTTTTGATTCCTACAGATACTAGTGCTCGTGTGCTGGAGCTGGCGTATGCGTTGGAACACGCCTGGCGCGATGCGGCGAGCCAGGGGCAAGATGATGTGTTGAAAGGAGCTGGACTATATCTGGCGGGCCGGAAGGCTAATACTACGATGCGACTTGCGCGGAGTATGCTGGAGTGGATGGATGAAAATATCGTACGAGAATTCGAGGCGGCAGAGGGTGTGGATGCAACCACCGGACAGTCCACGAATACGGATCAGCGGTCTGGTCCGAACCAGGGCAAGGCCGAAGGCAAGGGCGTTGGTCCGTTTACGTTCAAGCATCTCCGAATTCTGGAGCGGAAAAAGCGACTGGAAAAGATCCTAACCGACCAGAAGCCCAAGGTTATCCTTGCCTCCGATACGTCGCTGGATTGGGGGTTCGCAAAGGAGTCGCTCCGACTGGTGGCGGAGGGTGCCAACAACTTGCTGCTACTCACGGAGCCGCTGCACAAGGAGCGGGTCTCGGAGGCCCAGGAGGACACCCGCCGCAAGACCCTCGGCGGGATGATCTGGCAGTGGTACGAGGAACGCAAGGATGGGGTTGCTCTGGAAAAGGCGTCGGACGGCGAAATGCTAGAACAGGTGCACAGTGGGGGGCGGGAGCTCTCGTGGACGGACGTGCGGCGCGCGCCGCTGGACGCGGGCGAGCAGCTCCTCTACCAGCAGTATTTGGCCACCAAACGCCAGCTCCAAGATACGTCGCAAGCCCGCGGGCAGGAGAACCTCGACAACGCCGCCGACGCGCTTGACGACCGGTCCAGCTCTACATCGGAAGACTCGGAGACGGAGCAGCAGGGTCGCGTGCTGAACTTTTCAACTTCGTTAGCGCACGCCAACCGCAACAAGCTCGGACTCAGTGATGAAGACCTGGGCGTCAATATTCTGCTCCGGCGCAAGAACGTCTACGACTACGATGTGCGTGGCAAGAAGGGTCGTGAGCGAATGTTCCCGTATGTGGCCCCAAGAAAGAAGGGGGACGAATATGGCGAATTCATCCGGCCGGAGGAGTACCTCCGCGCGGAGGAACGTGAGGAGGCCGACATGCAGCAGCGCCGGACTGACTCCCAGACCAAGCTGGGGCAGAAACGGCGATGGGACGAGTCGGGCCCCCACGGCCGGAGATTGTCTGGCAGTGGCGCCAAACGGCACGTGCTTGGCGATGCGCCGCGAAAGGATGCCAGTACGGCCGACGAGATGAGTCTCGCGGACGATGGCGAGGGCGCAGATGCGGCGGTCTCGTCCGAGGATGAGGTGGAAGGACAGACATTCGAGGGGCCGGCGAAGGCTGTGTACGAAAAGGCGGCGCTCACGATCAATGCCCGGTTGGCCTTTGTGGACTTTACGGGACTTCACGACAAGCGCAGTCTGGAAATGCTCATCCCGCTCATCCAGCCCCGGAAGTTGATCCTGGTCGGAGGAATGAAACAGGAAACGACGGCGTTGGCGACGGAGTGCCAGAAGCTGTTGGCCGCCAAATCCGGGATGGATGTCTCGGCCGCGGATTCGGCGGTGATCTTCACGCCGGTCAATGGCGAGATGATCGATGCCAGCGTCGACACCAACGCGTGGATGGTGAAGCTGAGCAACAATCTGGTCCGGCGTTTGAAGTGGCAGCATGTGCGCAGCCTGGGGGTGGTCACTCTGACGGCGCAGCTACGGGGGCCAGAACTGGCCGCCTTGGAGGATCCCGAGAATCCCATCAAGAAAGCCAAGCTGTTGGAGGAGGACACTTCTGAGACGGCGACGAGCCCGGCGGAGGGGGCCAAACCGGACGGATACCCCTTGCTGGATGTGCTGCCGGCCAACATGGCCGCGGGAACACGGTCGATGACCCGGCCGCTCCACGTGGGCGACCTACGGCTGGCTGATTTACGGAAGATCATGCAAGGGGCCGGACACACGGCGGAGTTCCGGGGCGAGGGCACCCTGCTGATTGATGGGATGGTGGCCGTGCGGAAGTCAGCGACGGGCCGAATCGAGATTGAGGCATCGGCACAGTCGGCGGCGGCGACGAGTCTCAGCCGGGGAGGGGGGAGTTTTCTCGCGGTGAAGCAAAAGATATACGAGGGATTGGCGGTGGTGTCAGGGAGTTAGCCGTATATGCCAGTGGCTATGCAGTGACTAATATTGGTTAGTTAACTACTGTCATTATGTTGGAGTCAGCAGTACCACCATCCTATTCCTTCTCCTCCATACGGAGTACCTGGAGAACTCGTTCCTAGTAAAGAATATAATCCGACTTTGGCCCGGAAGGAATCCTTTCATCCCTGGCCCCCATTCCACCAGACATCGATGTCCGCCCGTCCGACAGGTAAAATGAAATTGGGGCTGATCTGTCACACGATTATAGATCGATAGCCCGTAGCCCTAGGAACTAGTGGTCAGCCACCGTTCCGTTCCCCCCTTTATTCCCTTCGATTCAATAGTGCGGTTCTGGAAGGGGCTGCCTCGTACCTTAATGGGATGTGGCTTTCATACTTAGATCGATAAATATAGGATGTGTCTGAGGCTAGATGCACTATTGAGTACTAGGGTTGAGATAGGTATAGTACGGAGTACTCCGTGGTATTTTAGGAATAGGAGTATCTACTGTTAAAGACGTATCCTAGCGAACGAACAATCACGAAATAGGAAAGTTGTTGGAATGATGGAAGGATGGAAGGATCTAGGAGATGATTAGGTTCGTGGATATGTAGGATGCATGTCAGATGAGATGTCAGATCCTGCCCCTTGGTGTCATTTATTATATTGCATGATGGGCTGGGGTCCTTGTCTGTTGATGCCTGAGGTGTCAATTCCCTATAGAGAATCATGATCTGAGGGTGTGTGTGTAGATTTGAGTATACCTATGTACTGTCATGTAGAATACCGTGGAAATCAAGTGATGAAGATAAGTAGTGTCACACCATCGTGCTACTCAACTGGCGAGATATCACCCCACCCAACGTAGGTGAGGCACTGTCCATCATGTGTCTCCGAAGGATCTGAGTAATCTGAGCAACTCCAACTCCAACAAGGATCACAGTATGGGGTACACTAACCCACCTGCTTCATCCCAGTCCCAAGAAACCGAGCGGCTTACAACAAGGCAGCAGTCAACGCTCCTTCGGATCCGTCGGAGCAGTCAGTCTCCTCCCACCACCACCGGTTATCTCATCCCATCTAACAAAGCAGTCCATCCATCCCCCACCTGAATCCAAATTCAAATCCAGAACACGACAAAAACAAGTGAGGGGTAACCACCACCACCACACACCACCACTACACTCCAAACTAGCTTGATAATCCAACATGAATCCAGAAGTCAGAAGAATCCTGAAACACCACCAAAACACCCCCACCACCACCACACGTCAGTCAAAAGAACCCATACCATACCAATCACCAATGATAATTCACCATGTAGCATGCCCATGATTGGACCTCAAAATCATGACAATGGACATACGTAACCCATACAGTGGGGAACCTCACACATAGGGACGATGGTGCCCAATAAATGGCCGTGAATATGATCGATCAATGGACAATGCGCGATGCGTTTACACCAATAAGAGGGCGGCATAGGGTTAAGGTTTATGACCAATCGGTGGGTTTCAACTTTCAGATTGTGGATTGTAAATTGTGGATTGGTAGGCGCAGCGCTGACTAAGTTACTTACATGGATGGATCTGGATGGCCCGACCGGCGGTAAATCGGTCGGGGTCGGGATTGCATTCTCCGGTCGTCAGTCATTGTCATCGTCATTGCTATCGTCATCGTCATCGTTGTCCAGGCATCGTTAGTTAAGAAATAAAGAAATTAAGAAAGAAAGGATCTTTGTTTCCGTTCCCGGCGGGAAGAATTATTCTTGATGGGTTGGGATGAGTCTAGATGTGCTGGTGGAGTCTTTGTTGTAGGCAAATCGGTTAACTAACTAACCTACCTCATTATTCAGATGAATAATCAATAGGTAGATTTCTGAGATGGATTACGTAGGCGCCACTCCTTCTTTTCTTTTCTTCTTTTTCTTCCTATTTAAATTTAAATTCGGGGGAGGAGGATGTTTTCCTCCGTACTTCCATGGAGTGGTGAACTTAATCATACTCACGAACCGAGATCGGACGATGTATCTAATGGATAGGTAGAGGATCGATCGGTTGAGACGTGGGTGGAAGTATGCTGTAGGTTGTAGGTGGTAAACTGGGTTATTGTATCCACCACATGGAGGGATGTTAACCCCGCTACTCCGTACACCCTCTACCATTATCTATCACCTACTTAAGCCATATGAATACTATGTATGACGTTGCGGTGTAGAAATGAAGAATACATGTGTACGAAGTACACACATGCTCTATCTAATTTCCAATCCATCCAACAATCTCAGAACCATCCTCGGTGAGGCCCCCTCGTCCCTCAGCAAAACAGAAAGGCAGCAGCAACAGCCCGGCCCAGCCAATCCCCACCTCCCTAATCCAGCCCAGCCCAGCCAGCGCCCAGTCCCCACTCCCTCCGATCTGGACTGGCTGGGGCCCACTGTGGCTGACTGCCCATCCATCCATCTCCATCGCCGTCTTCGGTTTGCCGCCATCCATCCACCCACCCACCTACTATACTTTTTGAAACTACGTAGACTATTTGCGTTGCCGTTGCCGTTGCCTGCAAAGTGGAGGGTTTGCTGCCTAGGAGGAGGGAATGAGGTAGGTAAGATGTGGCTGAGTTTAGATTTTAGTTTTATGATGAGGACCTGCGTAAGGATGAGTACCTGCATATTATTGGGGGTGGAATTTGGGGGTGACTTGTCAGAACTTTACTTGGTACTATTTTACTTGGGTACTGGGTAGGGAGGAGGGGGGTTGGCTTTACCTGAATTACTCGTCGACTTTTACAGAGTACTCCGTACCCAACAGGATCAGATCAAGTAACAAGTATACTTTTTAGTCTAGCATAATTCATGTGATGTCAAATCACTACATACATAACCGCATAGCACAGCAAGCGAGATTGATTCAGGATTCATCTAATTGAATCGACAGATCAACACGAAAAGAGTGTGTATGTGCAACTCATCCAGGAGGCAAATCAAGTCAAGTCAACGAGTCTTTTCAAATTCCCGACCCAAACAAAATCCAAATCCAAATCCCACCCGATCTAAAAAGCAACGAAGGTATCAAAAGTCAAAGTATCATGGTTGTCACTCGTCCCGGAGGAAAAAAGGGGAGCAGGTTTAGCCCAAAGTGAGAGTGAACCGGGTATCGATAGGGCAGCCATGAGTAGCTTCATTGTCATCGGGCTGGTTGTACGCACCCGAGCACTCGGTCTCGCCCGCGGCACAAGTCACCGTAGGGCAGTCGGAGTTCTCCTCGGAGGGCTTCACGGTGAAGCCGTACTTGGTAAAGGCCGAGTCACTGCCCAGGTTGATGCACGACATGTCCCAGAAGATGGTGCTGCCGGACTGGGTGTACTCGAACTGTAGTACATCGGACTGACTCTCGGTGGTGGACAGCTTGATGGAGATACCACCGCCGTCGTCGTTGGTTTTCCAGGATTCGGAGTAGCTACCACCGCCCGCAGAAAGGGTATGCATGTTACTGACTCTATCAGAAACAGACCACGCGTAGACGGTAGTAGAATCCATGTTGTTCATGATGTCGACGCCGCCGGCCGAGGAGGTCTCGTTGCGACGGACGTGGAAGTTGTGAGGGAGGGCCGTGGCAGCGGTGGCCAGAGCGGCGGTGAAGATGGTCTTGAAAAGCATGATGAAGGATTGACTTGATCAAAGATTTGTCGTGGATGACTTCTTGATAATGGATATGCAATAGCAGAGCAAGCAAAGAGTAGATGAGTTGTGTGTCAAAAGACAGAAACTAAGGATTGATAGACCAAGTCTAAAAGAGAGAAGACTGGATGGTCCAAAAGAGAAGGTCTGATCTACAGACGAGATCAAAGAGAATGACAGGTCAGACAAAGCTGAACAAGAGAGTGTGATGCAGTAGATGCTGATGGGGGAGAGAGAGTCGAACAGGTAGGGTGCAGCCCACTTATATAGCCCAGTTGGCCCCAGCGGCAAGGCAAATCCACGGCTGTCCTCCACCTCCAAACTCGCTCGGTTCCTGACCGTTTCCATCCAACGAACCCGCCCGCCAGAGGCGCAGGGGTAAAAACTCTGTCCAGCATGACTCCAGCATCCGCTCCACATGGCCACTGACGTGGATTGGGCCGTCCCTGACGAGCCTTTGGGCCCGGGTGGAGATGGAGGTTCCGACGCCACGAGATGGGCGAGCGTTGGTCTGTCAAGTTTCACCGGCCTCTTGCGGTGTTGCTGCTGCTGCTGCTGCTGCTGCTGAGGAGTGCTGACACTGGCTGCATTGGCTGCATCATCTCGGACGCATCGGATTCAAGCTGTCGCTCGACTGGCCGGGTACCTAACCGGTACTTGTGTGCCCCCTCTTCCCATTGTTTCCACTGACAATCATCTTCCTTTCCCCGTCATATTGACCCCAAAAATAGGCCCTCAATAATCCCCTCCTTCTCCTTCCCCCCTCCTTCCCCTCAACGGACAGTTTCAAACAATCAGTCTGGCAGCTGGCTATCCTTTCTTTGCTGCTCCACTCGAGTCGCCTTTCCCTGGGCGTGAAAAAGTCTAATCGAGGGGCGTCGCTCGGCGGCCGTGGCAATAGAAACCCCTCGATCCCGAGTGCGTGACCGGAAGACCTCGGACTGGATCCACTGCGTGCCCCGACGGCACTCTGGAACTGGATGTGCCAAACCCTGTCAAACTCAACTCAAAGAATGGCAAATGGAAAAGAACTCATGGAGTCTCCCACGGTTCGTCTCCTCCTGGGCTCGCCGCCTCTCCGAGAGCCAGACTAATCCATTATCCGCTGCTCTTGGTGCCGTCCACTAAAGTAGCCTCCGAGCCTAGTCCGACCTTATCCTGCTCCATCGCTGGGTCGCCAGTTCTAGACTTTCGCCTCTTCATCTGCCGAAACCAACCGGAGGCCTGCGCGCCCCCCCCCCCTCTTCAAGTCTCGTCGCCGGTCTACGTTCTACGCCATTACGCGAAACCTGCCTGTTCCTGTGCCGATGCTTGCAAACTGCAAAGACCCTCTGGGTTTCTGTTCAACGCTCAACCGTGGTATACTGTAAATCTCTTCCCTTTTCCCTCCGTAGCGCCCCCCCCAAAACGTCTACCAATACGGCGCCCGCAGTCCAGCCAAGCTGGTCAACCCCCCCTCCCCCGCTGTGTCCTCGCGTTTGCGGTGCCCCGCCAGCTCCAGGTTGATTTGCCGGTGGATGTGCACCAGCCAGTCCACATAACTCTGGGCCTCGTTGTTGCGGTCTTCCACCAGCAGGCGCGCAAACTCGTATTCGGCACCATCCAGTCCCTGACGCGCCAGCTGGATCGTTACGGCCTTTGATCCCCGGATCGTCGACAGATACTGCAGTAAATTGCGCACTTGCGCGTTCAGATGTGTCTCCAGCACCGGGATCGTCGAGGTCTGGGGGCTCAGTCCCTGGAGCGACCCTTGCCCCTCGCCAAACAGGTCCTCCAGGAGGTTGGGGGACACCTGCGAGTGCAACCACAGCAGGCACTGCTGCCCGTTGTCCACCAGGTACGCCCCGCCTTCCTCAATTTTCGAGAAGCTGGCCCGCAGCGAGGGGGGCACTTGCAACTGGCCCTGCTCATTGGGGAATCCATCTGTCGGCTGCATGTTGTGGATCGGGATGATGCGGGGGTACAGGTACAGCGACAGCTCCGTGCACCCGATGGATCGCAACATCCGCATGTCGTGAATGCGCCGATCCGACGCCTCCTGGCCGCCTAGATGCCGTCAGTCCGTGTTCCTCCGATGAGTCCAAGAGCCAAGGAGCGGATTTACCTTTAACAGCCCGCGACTTGATCAGGCTGAGCATGTACATGGAAAATTCCTTTAGGTTCTCCGGTAGCACCAATTGCCCCGGAGGATGTGACCCAGAGAAGATTTTGCGGTATCCGCTGAAGATGTCTACGGTCTTCTCCGAAACGCTGGCTCGGATGTCCTTGAGGGACTTGTCTAGAGTCTTGGACGCCGCTGTAGTCATGTTAGCATCGGCCCAATCAACAGACAGAGTAGCGAACATACCCTCCTTGGCCACCATGCTGACCACGGCATCCTGGTCCACAAACTTCATCGTCTCCATGCCGCCTTCATTAACCGCGGCTACGGAGTTGATGCACCGGACCCGACGCTGGCCGTTGGCCGAAGTATACAGCAGGGCAGCCTGGAAGTGAGCATCCAGCTTCGGGTCCAGTTTGCCGTCGTAGCTGAACACCACGCCGATAGCCTTGTCGGCGTCAATCGCACCGATCTCGAGGTCGGCCCCAAACGTGTGCTGCACAAAGTTGCCATGGTAGGCTGACACTTGCAGTCCGTTCGAACAGCGGACCTTCATCAGAGCCTGATAGCCCGTCTCCCGCGTGACCGCATGCGCCAATTCCTGCGAGAGCTTGCGGATGTCGCGGGGTGCGTGGAAGTTCGGGTAGAAGAAGGTCTCACCGCCAGTTACCTCAGGGACGTGGCCTGCCAGCGTTAGCAGTAGTCAGGGATGACGCGCGAACAACTCACCGATCGTAGCAACGTCCATGTACGTTCCGCTGGGGGCCGCAATAAACATGTCGACGCCGATGCCGGCTTCAGCCAAATGGCCGGCCGTCTCGCGCCATCCCACATGCTCCGTGGTGAACAGCTTCCTCTCCGCCTCGGTCCCGTGCACCTTAGGGTCATCCCGCAGGGACAGGGCACCGGGACCCCAGGTGGGCAGGCTGGCGATCGTGCCCACGATCTTACCGCCCGTCGGCCGCAGAGCAGACAAGGCCGCGTTCAAGGCGGGCAGCAACGCAGGCTGTGGGTTCTTGACATGGGAGAAAATGGATGGGATGCGCTGCAGCAAGGAGGTGATGACATTCCTGATCCTGTTAGCCGTATACCTCAATTAAGAGCATGGGACGCACTTTGACTCGTAAGGGTCCACAAACAGTCCCTCACTGAGAGGGACAAACGGCTCTTCCAGATCGGTCATCACCATCATCTGGGCCTGGTCGAGTTGTGCCTGGGACGGTAAGCAGAGATCGGCATAGCGGCGATTCCGAACTCACACTGAGATTGTAAAAGTGCACCTCCTTATCATAGGTGACGATACCGATCTTTGCGCCTTCTGGTATGCGCCTGGCCGGGGCCTCACCCTCGGTCTCCGATGGTTCCTCGCTGTACAGCGCCTCCATGATGCCCTTGCACACACCCTTCAAGAAGCCCTTGTTCACCGATTCCTGACTGACATCAATCAGGAACAGCCATTGAAGACCAACCGGTTCCTTGTTCCAGTAATCCTTCGGAACTAGGAACTCCACGGTTCCCATCATCAGCTCCGGACGCTGCATGCGGTCGATGCGCGATCCGGATGGGTCCAGCGGGGCAAAGTATTCCGCCGGTACATCGTTGGGGAATGTACACATATTACAGACGAACTTGTTTCCTCCCGAGCGGAACGACATGAAGGGGTTGATATACGCTCGGCATCGGCGGCATCGCGGGGGCCCGGCGTCGCCGAAATCCAGCACGGGAATAGGCTGTTCGCCCGGGTCCAGGCGCGCCAGCGGCTGCAAAACCATGCCCAGGGGCAGTGCAGTCGAGGAGAGGAAGTCGGAGGTGGAGGGGATGTTGTTTAAAGTGAGACGCGCATATTTGGGGGACGAATTGCCCTGGTCGTGGGCGACGAACGGGATCGCCGCCGGAGGGGGGAGATGTCGCTCCATCGTCGGGTAAACATGGTTGAAGTAGTATTGCGCAGGCAAATCGCGAGCCCGCGGAATACTTGGGATCTGTTCTGGGTCGATCTTCCCTTGTGTCGGGACCGCACCAGCGCCGCCTCCTAGTGCTGGGTTCACGGGGGGGGGGATGCCGGCGGCGGGGGAGATGGGCCGGGGGGCTTGGTTCAAGCCGGTGTTGAGAAACTGCGAGGTTGGCTGCATGGGATCTTGAGGTGCTGTCGCGAATGGTTGCGGGGCCGAGGCCGAAGCACCGGCAATCTCGTGGTGCGCGTGTCGATGCTTCTTTTTCGTCGTCCGGTGCGCTCCTCCTTCACCTCCCATTATTCCCAATCCGCTCATCTGGGACGCCAGCCCGGCCATCCCAGGGTCGACGGGGGCACCAACCGCAGCGTGCGGTTCGGTCTGGTATGCGAATTGTGCCGGTGGTTGTTGTAGAGGTTGTTGTGCCGGGGGAGAGCCGTAGGCCGGCCATTGTTGATTAGGGGCAGGGGCTCCGTACGCAGCTCCGGGCTGGGGAGGAGAGGGACCGGAAGGGAAGCCAGCGGCAGGATAGCCTTGCGGAGGAACCGGAGATGCCATTCGATTGGGATCCGAGGGGTTTTCACCAGGCACCGGAGCCTGACCGTAGGAGTGATACATGTTCGGGTCGGCCATAGTGCTGCATAACGCGGGGGAAGAGAATCAACAGATGTGGACGGGGGAGACGGATCGATCGGCGGCGGAGAAAGCCCAGTCAGCCGTGGACCATTACTGGATCCTCCTCGAGGACTGCAGTCTGAGCAGAGAGGGTTTGCACCAAGAAAGGGGTATGGATGGCCGTTTATCGCAACTGACCACCTATCCAGTTCACTCTCGGAGGAGAAACCGTGGCCTTGGCCGCTTCCCTTTCTTGGCCTAGCGCGGCTTATGTCATACTTTGCGCGCGTGTCTCTCTCGCTCTCCGGACTCCTACTCCTTGCTTCGGATACTTCTTCCCGACTTCCATATTGTACATTATTGCGGTCAACATTCTACAGATCCAAGCACAAATTTCACTATGAGGTGCCCTGCATAGTCCCATTATCAGTGTCTGACTGACTTGACTGTATGTACGGATGGCGGAGAGCGTCGCAAGCATTTGGTCTCCGATCCGGATCTGCTGTGAGGAGGTAGATGATAAAGTCAACGAGCTCGGTGGGCACTGGTGGATTTGCAACAGACTGCAGCTCATCACGCAACCTGCCGACTTTGATCACTTTGCCGAATTCAGGTCCAAAGTCCATAGAAAGAAGCTGCTCAGCCAGTTCAAAATCCGGAGCATATTGATCGGTAGGAGCCCCGAGGGGACCGATAAGGGCCATGAGTTTCGCTATGCAATACGCCTCGGGATAGCCTTCAATGATCTTGTCGCTCGCTCCAAAAACATTCTTCCAGGCAGCCCATTGCGCCAGCTGTCGAATTAGCCTAGTCTGCCTAGACTTGGGACCGACTCACCATAACACCAACTGACCACACATCTGAAGAATGAAAGCAGCCATGGCCCTGCCACACCTCTGGTGCCCGGGACGGAAGGCTTTGAAGCCGCTGCTCGTTAAATCCATCCCGCAGTACTGCAACAGTAAGTTTCATTCGTGATGGCAATGTTGATACGTACCCATGCCTAAATCGCCGAGCTTGACGACGGGTGAATCCCCGCCCAGGTTGGAAATGAAAACGTTATTGATATTCACATCTTAGCGGTTAGCAGGCAGGTAAGGAAGTAATGCAAAAGGAATCTTACCAGTATGGACCATTTCTTGCGATCTCATCACCTCGAGTGCGGAAAGGACGGACTTGGATATATTCCGGGGTAGCTCGGTGTCGCGAAACTTGTTCGATGGCACCTTTCGTAGAACAGTGTCCATATATTCGAACACAAGATGTGGGGATGTGTCCGTAGAGTCAATAGGGCCAATGGCTTCATACATAGTTCGAATATATTGGTTCGATGCAAAGGCGTTGATCTGGTAGTTGCTGTATTCGCGCCTCAATGCAACCCGCTCGAGATCCCCAATGGCCGTCTTGATTACAGCCCTAAAGATGTGAGCACACATTCAACCATGTCGGGATCTTACCATTCTTTGTTAATATCGGACCCTGGCAGGATTCTGGCCTTGAAGACTGTTGCACTCTTCAGTGGCTCCATCACTTGATAACTTGCTTTCTTCCCGCAGATGACTTGGCCGATGCGCAGAGACATGGTATGGGAAGAGTGCAAGCTGGCTGCTAAGTCTTTCAGCTGTATAGAAATGGAAGAGCTAGCGGAGCAGCAAGCTGACGTTGAAGCATCCCGGCATCCCCTTAACGGCAGGCCGATCACCTGACCAATCTTCTGCTGCCTCTTCACGAATCACCTAACAACCAACGCTCTTCTTGACTTAGCACCTTGTCAGATACTATGCGAGGAGGTTTTGAGAGTATCGCTTTAGATTTCCGAGGCCCCTCCCGTGCGGGCTTTCGACCAAGAAGGCTGCAAAATTGTCGATTATACGAACCCAGAATGCTCGGAGCCTTATCTTTGAAATCCTCGGGTCTTTGCTCCATGCTGCAGCTCGGGTGTGTAACGTGCATTTCGGATGGCCTCCCTTGCTGCACTTATCAGCCCGGCCCGATAAGGCTAACCATGACCCCATTTCCCCCAGCCACTTCCTCCCTCCAGGGTCTTTTGGTGGTGAAATCTTTGGTCCTTTTCTTGTGTATCTTATTAGAGTACCTCAGTCACCTTTGTCATTTGTCACGAGTCAAAATATCACGCAGCCATTGAAAGTGCTCGCGTCGGTCCTCGCGGGGTTCCTCACCGACACTTGGACGGGATCTAGACGGGTGAGCCGCATGGACTGTCTGACTGCACGATCAACCATCTGACAACGATAGATCTACCTAGGATATCGCATTGGCGATCAGTTCCAGTTCACTCTAGCTATAGCCAGGACACAAAGATACGCTTCTGTCCAATGGCCACTATCCATGACAATGATGAGCTTCTCCTAGCCCGCATTGGCTACAAACAGGTATAGCCCGCGCCGTGTATGCTTCGTCAGGCTCTGACAGCCCAGGAATTGAAACGGGAGTTCTCCAAATGGTCCACCGTCTCCTATGCCATTTCCATTCTGGGGATATTAGGCTCCGTCCCCGCCACGTTCGGTGCTCCCCTGGCTGCAGGAGGCCCGGCCACCGCAGTATGGTGTTGGTTCGTGGGTTCTTGCATGGCCTTGTGCATTGGAAGCTCGGTGGCAGAGCTGGTCTCTGCATATCCTACCGCCGGGGGCATGTACTTTGTCACCAAGCATGTGGTCCCGGACGAACAGGTGCCCATCTTTTCCTGGGTCCAGGGATGGTGTAACCTGCTTGGACAGACGGCGGGTGTGTCAAGCGTCGCATATACCGTCAGTCAGATGCTGCTTGCTTGTGCCAGCATGAACTCGGAGCTTGTCGATGGCAAGTACTCGTATTCACCGTAGGTTGTCCCTATAGCCTGCCTACTCAGCTGACGAGTCAGTTCTGCGTCCGATACGGTGCTTTTGTCTGTGATATTGCTTTGCGTGTTGGGTGTGATCTGCTCGATGACTACCAAAGCTTTGCATCGGATATTTCTCTGGTTTGCCCCGATTAACAGTATGTCTCAGACTCGCATTGTTGAGCACGAGCTGACCAATTAGTTGCTGCGACGATCGGTATCTGCTTCGTGTTGTTATGGTTCACCCCCGACAAGCAACCGGCTACCTGGGTCTTCACCCACTTCACTGATGGATCCGGATGGGGATCCAAGGTATTCTCATTTCTGTTGGGATTCATCTCGGTTGCATGGACAATGACAGACTACGATGGAACCACACAGTGAGCCTACTTCTATACGGAATAGTTCTCCCCTGCTGACCATGTATACTCAGCATGTCCGAAGAAACTCACAATGCTGCCGCCCTAGGTCCCCTGGCCATTCAATCCGCCGTCGTCGTGTCCGGCATCCTTGGCTGGATCTTGACCGTGTCCATGTGCTTCTGTCTGACCGACTTTGAGGGTATCCTGAACACACCAACAGGTCTGCCAGCAGCGCAGATCTTCTTGAACGCCGGGGGCAGAGTCGGTGGCTCAGCTATGTGGGGATTAGCAATACTCGTCCAATTCTTCACTGGCTGTTCCGCCATGCTGGCAGATACTCGAATGGCCTATGCCTTTGCTCGTGACGAAGCCCTGCCATTTTCTTCGTACGTCGCCTATAGAACAAAAAGAGCAACCTACTAACAGCATCAAAGCTTCCTCTCCAAAATCAACCCCTACACTCAAACCCCCGTCAACGCCGTCTGGTTCGTCGTTCTCTTCAGCATCTGTCTGAACTGCATCGCCATCGGCTCGACGCAAACGGCCACGGCCATCTTCAGCATCACCGCGCCTGCGCTAGACCTCTCTTACGTGTCTGTGATTCTCGCCCACCAGATATACCGAAAACAAGTCAAATTTATCGAAGGACCATTCACCCTGGGACGATGGGGACCCTATATCAACTGGATCTCGGTGCTGTGGGTGGTTTTTATCAGTTCGGTGCTGTTCTTTCCGCCAACAGTGCCTGTGACAGTTACCAACATGTGCTTCCTACTTCTTCAGCTCCCTGTTTAGAAGCATTCACTGACTATGACTCAGGAACTACGGCATCTGCGTCGGTATCTTCATCGCTGCTTTTGCATTAGTCTGGTGGTTGGTTGCTGCGAGAGGGTGAGTACATTCCTTCTTATACACCTCACAAGTCACGCATCTAACCTGATATACAAAATGATAGAAGATACACCGGCCCCCGAACAACAGACGACATGCAGGCCGTTCCAACCGAAGAACCAGGCACCGGCTACGGAACCATGGATTAGCCAACATGTCAACAACTCAAACCTTCCCTCCCTCATCCCAAAGACTTAACGAACTATTCATCCTCCCCCCATCCTAACCCTACGCTCCTAACTTACCATACATACACTATACATAGACCAAATAGACCAAACAGCCATACCCACCAAGTACCCTTCACCCCGTCGAATCTAACCTCCCAAGAAGAAAAAAGAAACCAACCAAATTCAGCCCCTATCTTCACCTCCCCTATCCCTACCATCCCTATACCTACCGACCCAAATAGTATACACATCAAGTACATCCCCAATCCCAATCCCAATGCCTAGATATCAACCCAACCCAGCCCAACCACACCCTACCCAACCGACGATCCCGATCACCATACCACCCCGAAAAAGCAATCCTACCTACCTATCAACCTAGTACCTACCGACATACATCCCTTATCTCAGGGCTGACAGGCATCCACCCAAAAAGAAAAAAAAACGAAAAAAAGAAAAATCAGGTACCCGGACAACTACCGACGGGATTGATAGGTGTCAATCAAAAGTTAAAATGTGACATTTTTTTCGGGATTTGGGGAGGGAAGGAGGGGGCAATAGTTTTATGCAGCTAGGTATTGTTAAGGGACTGGGACGGAGTATATTTCCTTTGTATTGTATACTATTTATCATTTGGAGATAGGAGATAGGGATGGTGGTGTAATGTGATGTGGTGTGTGGGGTTGGGAGATAGGGAGAGAGAATAAAAGAGAGAGGCTAATACGATATAGAACGTGTTGTGATATGGCTCATGGCTTAGGATAATGCAATTTATACAGATAATGAATATCATCAAACTCATCAACGCGTACTCCGTCATATATAAGTACATCTCGAAATCAATTCCAACCGGCCAGTGTCCCCTTTTGTAAATGGTATACGGTACTGTGCCCCTAATCATGCCCGCTGACGCCATGCCCTTCGTCTCGCTTTTGGGGCTGCTCACCCTGGTCCTGTTGCCCTTTCGCCATTCGGCAGACAAAGAAAAGAACAGAAAGAAAGAAATACATACATCAAACGGCTCAGAGAACCAAAGAAACACACCAGGAACTGGTGATTATGCAACCGGAATGAACCAGAAAAGAAAAAAATGAAAAAAAAAAAGGATGCATCAAGCGCAGCCTAGGTAATCAGGAAATCCATGTTCATGTCGTTAATGATCTTCTCCCAGTCCCAACTCTCTTCGATTTTCGTATCCATCACATCCCACACCCGCTCCACCACCTTGAAGGCGGGCTCGATGTTGCGAAGGTTGGAGTAGGCTTTGAGAGTTTCGAAGCCCTTCTTGATCCTCTCCCGCTGGCGAGGAACGAAGGCAGAGCACCCCAGGAGGAACAGTGGCATCAGCACAATACTGTAGGCGCCTGCATCTTGGGGCAACTGGTCCAGAAACGCCAAGCCATCGTCGACCACCTGTGCGATTTTCTCGCTGGGTCGGGACGGCCGGATGGTGCGATACAGATACACCCAAGTCGACTGGCGATACAGCTGGGCCAGGTAGTAATTTGGAGTGTTGGGCGCATACGACGTTTCCCAGGCCCGGATGGCCGAGTCGATGGAGACGGCATCCCCTAAGATCTGGTAGTCGACAGCGGGCTCGTAGCCTTCATTGGACCGCTGTCGGATCCGATCCCGAATTCGCGTCACTTCGGAGATGTAGTTGAAGAGGCCATCAAACACTCCCAGGAACATCCCTGCTTGCGCATGTGGCACAAAGTCGGGCAGCCGCAGGCCCCCTTGGAGGGCTGGGCGGCGATCTAGTGACGTGATGGAGTTGGAGACATCATGGTATTGGAAAAACTCGACAATGAACTGTCGGAACTTCTCATTCCGCGGCGCCTGCGTCGTGAGCAGATACCTGGCGGCATCCATGTGTGGTCGGTATTCCCCATTCGTCTCTCCCTCGCAGATGGTGTTCAGGCTGAGAGCAATCGTGGATGCAATAATGGGGTCTTCCACGAGAGACTTCGGCTCCTCCAGAGTTCCCTGCACCACCTGCTGAGACGTTTTGATATTGTCCTTGAGGTCTCTGATGGCACGATGAAAATGGTAGTACTTTCGCTCCTTCAGCTTCGGCTCCGGGTCGAGTGCGGATAGGTGTGACCCGGAGAGACACATGAGGGAGTGCATCAAGCCCCGGTGCTGGGTGGCCATCGGAAGGAGGATCTCCTTGAACGGATTGGAGTCATCGTTGATGAGGGTCAGGACGCGACTGAAGCCGTAGACGAAGTGATCCAGGAAACGTCGGTCAATCTCGGTTTCGATGCCGTCAATCAGCAAAGGCAGGGAGCGAGTAACCATGCTCTGGGTACGAACTGCTGTGACACCAAGGAGTCAGTCAGACATGGTTTTCGGACAGAGACACGGTGATTGGATGCAACAAGAAAAAAAAAAGTAATACGCACGACAGCCACGTAGAACCAACGACGGCCCCAAGGAAAACTTACCATCCTCAAGCTTCTGTTTGCCGCTCTTCCAGATTTCTTTTGGCGGGTAGCCCTCGCACACCACGGCATTCTTCTGACAGTTCAGACACCTGCAAAGCGGAAAGAAAGTTAACCTCTGCGACCGTAGCGACACGGGATGGACCCAGTCAAAGGAGGACGGGAGCTTTACGCTGGCTTGGTCTCGTCGCATTTCTTCTTCCGCCGGCGGCAGGTGATACAACCCGTCTTGGATCGACCCTTGGTGATCTTGACCTGACCCCCGGGCGCTGGCAGCGGATGTTTGCGTGGTCGTCCACGTTTCCGTGGGACGTTGACGGGAGCAGCCGTGGAATCCGGATGGGTAGAGTTCGCATGGACCATCGGCTCCACTCCCACGGGCTTTATACTCTGCAACTCGTCCACATCGTCTAGCTCCTCAATCTTGGGCATCACCTCGCCCATGGCGGCCTCCATCCCGTGGGATGCGATCACGTTGAAGCGGAAGGTTTTGGGGGAAGCTACAGCGGCGGTAGCGAACGGATGGTGCGATCCGTCCTGGATTTTGACATCGATCTCGGCGGCGGGGGAATTATCGGAGGGCCCGTCACCATCCCAGGAGACGGGCGAGTCGTTGGAAAAGCCGTCGGTGGTGCTGATACTGTTGCGGTGGGAGAGTGACGAGTCGTCTACCAACGGGCAGTCGGCGAGAGCGGGGATGTCCGCCAGCATCACCGAGCGGGTGGAGTCGCGACGTTCCGCAGGTTGGTTGGTGGACGGCATGGTATGAGCAGGGAACACATAGGTGTGAGTCTTTTGCATGGACAACATTGGCCCATCCGCACCTCGACCGAGGTGGAGTGTAGTGGTGAAGTAGGCAGAAGACGACGAGGGGGGGAGGTGTGGAAGAGGGAGAAGGAAGGTGAGCGAACGAGAGGGAGAAGGAAGGTGAGCGAACGAGAGCGAAAGAGTTGGTTGGGGGTGGTGGTGAGGAGTGAAGGACGAGGAGGAGGGAGGGGTAGACGGCGTCGAAGGTGCCGCGACGGGGGTGTGGTGTGAAAGCCTGTGGCTTGGGGAGACGGTCGTCTGAGAGTAAGTAGTTGGGAGAGGGGAAAATGAGGGAGGGAGTGAGGATAATAGAATCTCCCTATAGAGTACTAGGTAGGAAGTAAATGGTGATTGGAGTGGGGAGCAGTCCGACTTGGCTGTGGTTTAGTGGAAGACGGATTGACCCCGAGGGCTGGCTTAGTTTGGGTCAGTGACAGTCAGATTCTTAGAGTCTCAAGGAAGCCAGAAAGACTCCGCGGACGAGGCTAAAATTGGGGATCGGGGCAGGCAGACGATTTAATAGCCTGCGACGATTCCTATTCAGAGGATTGAATCCAGGGCAGGACCGTCGGTAGTCAGAGGAATGAATAATAAGAATCAACCTGACAATCCGTATTGTACGTAAGTTAAGTTGGTATTATTCTTTGACTAGCCGCCGTCAGTACTTTCTGGCGGAGGATTATTCGATTCGGATTTCTTCCTGACGACGGGCCATGGGACAGTCCGATCACCCGATTCCACCCTCATCTATCGAATCAGTGTTCTCCTCAGGGTTCTCGTGGATTCTTTGTATGATCCTAATAATAATTCTCATCGTGATCATGATGATGATAATAATAATAATGATAATGATAATATTCCAGTCAGGAATTCTGGCAAAGTGCGCTCCCTCGGTCGGATTGGAGGCATGAAAGTGGGCCCGTCAAGAGGGCATCCAAACTAGGCAAACTTTGTGATGGAGCATCGCAATAAACCATCATCCTCGCTATTAACCGGGACAACTAAGGCATGAGTCCATGACGGGGCCAAGCCTCCCGTGCTGCCAGTCGGCCACTGCGCCGCACATACCAGCCTCGACCTGCGGATAAATGAGCAGGAGCATCGCCCCGAGCGAGGAGGAGATCCCCAAACCAACTGGGAATGAGGAGACAAGCGACAGGGTCAGTCACTCCTCAGTAGGGCATCCATCCATCCCGTCCGGCCTGCGCTTTTTTTAAACTCTAACATGGATGCGGGGGGCCAGGAATGCCAAGCCAGCCCATTCCTGCCGGCTGATTGGCCTTTCGCCAGACGGAGAAAAACGCCAGAGAAGCGAACGGAAACCCATGCTAACCTTCACTAATCACTGCACCTCGTCTGGGTCCTGATTTTCCTCCCTCCTCCCTAGTCTACTGTGTACTGACTGGCCTAGTGTCTCTGGTGGATGTGCAAAAGCAATGTGATCGAATGAGAGATTTTGGGACCCCCCCCCCCAGCTAGAGGGACCCCCTCCCTCCCCCGGCGGATGATCCTCGTTGCTCACGACTGCTGGGGCAGCTGGGCGCACCTTTCGGTTGGCGACCGGCCGGTGGGTGATTCCCCAGACCCGTCCAGAATGCAATGGGCGGCCCCTCCAGGGGCTGGCAGGGCCGGAAGAAGCGACGACGAAGCGACTAACGACTGGCTTGCGTGGAGGATCTGCTCCATCCTGTGAGGCTATTGTTAACCCCATCTCGGATTGACTGGCCACCTTCCCCCGTCGTACAGGCCGCGTCGCTACGAGATTTCGTCACCCTGACTGCGAACTGCAGGAAACCCGAATCCGTCTGATGACACACAATGCCAACGTGAAGCAGGTCCAGAAGGAGCAGACTCGCACCGGTGATGCTTGAATTGATCATGAGTCTCGTATCGGCCTAATGTCTTGGTGGAGCTGTCCTGATTGTAAATGGTCGCCAACTACTCCGTACCCAACTGGAAACAGCATCGGCTGCGATCTATCTCACTTCTCGTCTCCATCAGAGACCTTGAAGCGTTGCACCTATTGCACCCATCAGTCGCAACAGCCCTGAAAGCGGCCGATGACGGTGATGACGGGGCGTAGCGTTCTAGTCGTCTTATGTATTACTTGCATGCCGGGATGACACGGCTCGGGCTCAGCTGGACGCCACACCCCACGCTACGACAACCTTGGACGGGTGGGCTGGTCTTGGGTCTCATCAGCCGGCGTTGGACAAGTGCGGAGATGGCCAAAGGCTCGGGCAGTGACACCACAGGCCAATTTCCTCCCTGCATTCAGCATTGTGATGCGTCTGACGCCTTCAGGTCGCCCGATCGCTTTCCCCAGACTGCTGAGCTGAGAGCGGATCGGACGATAATTAGGGAGGATACCTCCGAGCAGGAATGAACGCCAGACGGCCAGAAAAGCCCTCAGTCTTACGGACAATCTGGGGAAGTGGGCCAGATCTTCTCCTGTGCGCCAGCACGGACATTCGACTGCAGAGAATCATCCATCCAGGACAACCCGGGCGTCCACAGGAGATGCTGAGATACTGTAGGTACGTTTCCCGTGATCTCGGGTGCGACGAATTTAATCTGGCAGACTGATCGTTCCCTGGCTCTGAGGCCTGAGGTCTGAGTCTGAGGTCATGCCGGTCGGTGGTCACGGGTGGTCTGTTCTTACTTCCCTGTTTCTATTCCATATTCCATATAGACCACGAGTGCTCTACTTCACGTCTAAATCCTGGTAGTACGACTGCTAGTCACCTCTGTGCAAAGCGCGACCGACGGATGGCCGTGGACTCTCCCCGAGGCCATTGTTGTTATTGGGGGGGCTTTGTTTCCGAGGGCTTGGACCTCACGGGCGACGGGGTTTGCGCCCCATCTGCCCGGCGACCAATTCGGAAGTGGAGCTGAGCTCTGAGCTCCAGCTGGAGCTCGTTTCGTTTTAGCTGGATTTATCCGGGCTAGCGATCAAGCTTGAGGATCCGGTCAGATGGTCTGACCTGCTCGCCCCGTAGGAGACTAGGAGTAACAATACGGGTTCTGAACCGGTGGCTCGCATCAGGTGAGGGCGGCTGGCAGTGGGACCTACCGTATTACCCAACCCTGGAGTTCCTTGACGAGGCCTGAGTCAAGCGGCCAGGCACTCAGGCCGGCGCTCAGGCAGGTACCGACTAGCTCCGCTAACCTCGTGCCCGGTCATCGGAAACCAGCAGCGGATGCAAATCTCATCGCTATCATCGCATTCCTCCCGGCTAGATAGCCAGCTTGGAAATAAGCATCACGATGAGCTGAGGCCCCACTCCCGGAATGCTCATCTCCCGACCGCATCAGGTATACATGCCTCTGCCATGCCTCATGCCTATCAGAGCCATTGAGCCATTGCCTAGATTCGTTAGAAACCGGTAGCACTGGCAGAGCCCAACCACTGCAGGCCAAAGCTAAAAGCGCCATCCGAATCCAGCGAGTGGAACTGACAAGTGGATCCACGGAAGGGTGTTCCCGCCGTATTCAGTGGAGAGACAAACCATTGGTTTGTATTCGACTAAAGACTTCACTCATGGAGACATGAAGATGTACTCTGTTCCAAGTGCCATGCTTGGTATGTATGTCTGTCCACGTCGTCTACCCCGCCATTCCTTGCCACTTGCATCGTATTACCTTTTGCCTACTCCGTCGATAGTTACCAGAGGTGTATACTCCGTACTCTCCGTGCGATCGTCGTGAGTTGCTCCTTGCGTAAATGCGGAGATGACACGGGGTTGCTTGCGCGTTGTCAAGCCACTACCATACCTTGAGTGACTTTCGACTCGTTTAATTACCACTCCATATGAAGTATACAATCTATTATAGTAAGGATAAGTACCAAATGAACCTGATCATCAATTCCGTATCTTCCGACCGTAGAACACCATTTACTACCACCATAGCCATCCCACATACTGATACACTGACAGGAAGAGAGCGAGCAATACACATACCGGTACATTAACCCCAGATTCATCCATCCATCCATACATACATACTATGTACCTACCACCTGACCTCCACTCCACTCCCTCACTCAAAACAGGCAAGTCACCCGAACCAGCTGCGGTAGGCAGCTACACACCTACATCTAGTGGCTAGTTGACACAGAGAACGGAGCAGCAACTATTAAATTCATCATTCCCAGCGCCTCACAATATATTACATTCCACATATCTACTCCATAGTACCAGAAAACAAGTCACAGTCCAGAAGTCGATACTTTCTATGGAGTAGTAAGAAGTAATATCGAATAAAACCCCCACAGAAAGAAATGCCCAATCCCAACTCAATGATTCGTAAAATTCAGACTGTGTAGAAGCACAAAGATATTCTATGATCTTCCACGGGATTCGATTCTACACCTCATCCGGATGGAGGTTACGGGAGTACTCTTGGAGGAAGTAAGAACAGGGAGTGGTGTGTTGGATGCCGCTAAGGTATGTTATACTTGGACTATCTAGGTTAGGTAGGTAGGTAGGTAGGTAGCATGTGCAGAGCCGGATGGGGAGTGGAAGTGGAGTGGAGACCATGTTACCTACTTACATAGTTAGTACTACTTACTTACTCAATACTATCGATGGAGTAAAATAACAAGTACCCTGAGATACATATGATCTTGTATATATATCATCTATACCAAATAACCTAGAACCAGAGCATAACCAAGCCAAGTACCTACTATGTAGGAGGGTGTATTACCGAAGTAGGAAACACTAAACCACCAGAAGCAGACTAACTAACTAACTTAGTCGTTACTGAATCCTAGCGAGCCGCTTTTCTCGATGGCCTGCATAAGGCGGGCACATTTCTAGGATCTCCACTTGAGACTACTTAGTGTTGGTTAGGGTATTTTCTTCTCAGTTTTCAAATTTTACTAGATACTAAGCGGTTGTTTTCAGTGGGATTGCTGGACAGGACAACCTGGGGGTTATCCTACTCTGCACCGTATGAAATAACCAATCATGATACCCAAACCAAACCCAGAATCTCATCCCGCGCCCGTATCCCACCCATGAACTAAGTAAACTGTAATAGTACATCCACATGCGGGGAACGCAAATTTAAACCAACTCTAGGGTACACAGCACCCACCAATCAGAAACCAGAAGTTGCCAATTGTAAGGCCTGCGAACAAGTATTCGTGACTAATGGTATGACCTGTGGGTGTGTGGGCAGTGGGTGGGTTTAGCTGTCGGAGGCACCGGTCGGCGGAGACGGAGTCGGAGTCTCCGATACGCCTGTCACTGTCAGTTAGTGTTGTGACTTGTCTACTGTTGGTATTAAGGGTTGATTGTGGGTATGGGTATGTGGGAGTGGGAGTGGGGGGTATATTATATCTATCTGATAGATGGGTATGCAGATGTGTAGCTGGTATAGATTATCCCAGTAGTAAACAGTCCAGTTAAATAAAGTATACAAATCTAAAATGTATCAACAACCCTTAGTTCCTACCTACTCAATCTACCATGGTAAGCATGGTATGACTCACCATCTAGACCCTCACGTAAGAATGCCTAATATAAGCCCCTCGACCAATCCCATTCGTCGCCACTCAGGTACGAAGTAGTACTTGGTTAAGGCGTGGCTTGGGCAGCAAGTAAATCGGGACAAAAGTACTGTACTGATGGGATTTGTGTAGAAGAGAAGAGAAGATTCTTAGTAGTTATTTTATGGTATTATGGATGGGGCTAGGCAGCGATTATTGTATCGTGGTGGTGTCACCTGATCGGACGGGATGATATACGAGGTATGAAGATGCCTAGAATTGGTTTGTTGCATTAATACCTTCAGAGTGGTTATGTTTAAGTTGACTTGAGTGGGGTTAACTGGGTATTGAGTTGTTGACCCGGTTTTGCAAGGTGAAGTGGATACTTATTGTTGCTTATGCTTTAACGGACGATTTGCATCCTGGGGAATATGGACTGATGACATTTCATATACTTGTACACCGGCATATGTTCAAAAATATCTACTTGCATAGTATAACCATGTCACACAGGATATGCACTACTTCCAATACCAAAGGAAAAGATGGACATTACAGAGATGAAGACCACTTCACTGGATTGACTGATCAATAGTACTATGACGAACAGTAAAGAATGAAAAAAGTTGGATCCTGTCATCACCACATAAAGATAAACAAGCAAGCCTATGAGTCAAACCAGTACTGGACCCAAGTGGGTTGATTAGCGAGTCTAATATCCTGAAAGAACTCCACCACCAGGGGATGAATCTGACGACGACTCTGCACAATCTCATTATCGATAGGAAAGGTATCAAATGTCGCGATGCTCACTCTTCTAATCTCCTCTCTATTATGAAACCCCTCATAGAGAGTCAAAACACCACTCTGCCATGCCCCCGCGAGCAATCGCACCGGCGTAGGCACCAACCGCAGACTCTTGATATGTTCAAAATTATCCGTTAACGCCTCTTCCAAGATACTATAATTCTCCAACGGCCCAGCCAGAAGTGTAAAACAAATATTTCTGCCAGGCATGGAACCGAAATTGTTGGGGCAAATGACAATCACTCGTTCATACTTGGTCTGGGCAGATTGCGTGAGGGGCTTCGGGCCCTCCTGAGCCAGCAAGGCCTTTTGCTCGTCGGTAAGTGTATGTTCATTCAAGTAGGTCTTTTCCTCCTCGGTTAGCTCGTTCTCGGCTAGCAAGGTCTTTTGGTCCTCGCTAAGTTCACCTCCAGTTAGCAAGATCCTGCGCGCCTTGCCAAGGTGATTCAATTCGACAGGCACGCTATGATGCACTGTGTATCGTTTATCTCTTGGGAAAAAATGCCAGAGCCAGTCATACCACCGGGGAGGGAGCTCGTGGGATACTGTGTCTGTCATTGTATTGTTTACAATTGAAGGATTTATTTGGTTTGAGGATCTCAATCGAGTGAAGAATGGGGTTATGAGAGAAGAGCAGTGGTGTACTGGATAATGAGGTATTCTTATGCATCTCCGGGGCTGTTAATGGTAGGGACCATACCTACCTTGCCAGGAGGGCTTCATTCTCTCTGTATTGGGGAGGATGTTCCTGATCTCTAGCCTATCGACGAGGAGATAGGAGACGTCTGTACTGGAAAATAGCATTGTATGTACACAATATCTAAGCAAGGAATGGTCCTTGCAGGTAATCAATTTCTATGATTTAGGAATGGACCCTGGAGTTGTACCAGAGTGTAGATATATCTACAACAGGATGCATACCTTTCATCCTCTGGTTTTCTCTGTCGAACACTCCATGCTCACAAGCTACCATGCCTATAAAGAAAAGTCACCGAACTGGCCAAGACATTTCTCATGCCTTGAAAAATAGCAACCAAAACAGGACCAGAATAAACAGTGTAGTGTTCCCATATCTCCCCATGGGTCGACCACAAGGCTGTGTTCACCAGTAATGGCCAATATGGGCAAGTTAATATTAGACACTGATCACTTTCTCTAGATGCCTCTGTAGAATTTATTGCATTTTTGTACAACAAATAGCAATGACATACCGGATATTGAATTTCGTGCTTAATGTCACTCATTCATATATATATAATGCTCTTTATATTCTAGTCTCATGCTGACCAGCCGGTAACATATGGGTACAATCAAGATTGAGAGGAACCCCAGTATTTGCACACCCTTACGATAGTAGGTTCTGGGTATACTTCCATTAGATGAATAATTCAATTAGGGGCACGTAGGTTCTTCGGTGCTCTTTCAATTAATAGCGTGTATGATACACATTGTATATTCCTTGTTCAGGTCAAGAGTCTCGCTTGTCATGATGTTCTGTATTGAAATCGAGAGACATCGGGGTAGCAATCTCACATGTCCGATTCCCTGTTGTCCTGGATGGGTTGCGAGTAAGTCGTTTGCCGCTGGCTTCACTGCATATAATATACTCATGGATATCCTAATTCGGATAACTCTGTCTTCCCACCCGGGTTTCGAGCATTAGTTGCATAGGGGTCGACTTGAAATCGACGATCAACCTAATAAGAAACTGAAAGTGTGTGGGCCGTAAGTGTGTAGCATATATTCTTCAGCTGAATGTTGAAGAACTGGGTTGATTTCCTTGTCTCTCAGGGCGTGGAATCAATTCGCTTGTTGCTTCCAATCAGCATCTAGTTCATTTAGCTTGTCCATGTGCCAACTATGCACTTGGTTCGGCTTATCCCGGTTTTCTAAGCCCGTGACACGATGATTGGGTAGGAGAGGACCTGAACGTAAATGAGGGCAAATGTCATCTAGGTCTCTGTTCAAGTGACTTGCCAGTCAAGATAAATTCTTTCTAGCTTGTCTTCTCTATTCCTTTTAGTTGTCGAATATTCATGCTCTGAGGGTTGATTTCAACTCTGGAGCACCACTCCAATTCCTGACGCGGTTCGTGTATATGTCAAGTGTCCTATAGATCAGGAATTCAGCGCGACTGACACCCATATAAAACGACGTTCTTGCCTATATCCGTATGTTCGCTCCGTTTCCCACCATTTGAAATAATAACAACGTTGGTTCGCTGCATGTCTGTGGTCGGACAGGCTACCTCATGAAAGCCACGCTTCTTTCATGCGGATACACTGTGATCATAAAAGCTACGACTGTGGAGAAGCAGCACCGCCTTCAAGCGGAAGTGGACAATTATCAACGTCTCGGGGGCTTGCAAGGTCAACATATCCCTGTCTGCCTTGGGGTCTTTAGGCCTCGCATCGCATATTGGTACCACGGCGAGTTGATGACCCAGATGATGGTCTCGAGCTGGTCTGGAACCTGGCTTCAGCATGTCATTAATGATCGGAATTCCGCCTTCTTTCACGAAGAGCGCAAGAAAGCACTGGCGGTGCTCCGGTCGCGCGGAGTTATCCACGGCGACAGTGAGTGGCGTAATATGTTGTGGGATGACCTGGGCGACCGTTTGTTTGTCATTGACTTAGAGGATGTGAAATGGTTGAAGCGCCTTCAGGCCCTTGAACCCATATCTAGCAATACACGGCGCAATCATTGCCTCAGAGCAGGGGAAAATAAACACGGCTTGGAAAGGGTGGAAATCTGGGAAAGTAAACAAGGCCATAATCAGCGTGAAAAATGTTTCCTACTGAATAGAGGGGGAGCTTGAAATACTCCGAGGTTGCCTCAACCGTGAATGTCTTTCTGACGCCCGGTGGGCCACTGGCACGAGTTAGGCTCCAAGTCATGGTATAGTATAGATACTTTCTGACATACTTTAGAAGGATGTTGAGTCCTTGGCCCTTTCCATCAATTACGTCGTCGAACGGTACCGTTGGTATCAGACCTAGGCGGGTTTTTACCATTGACATGAGCAGTGTCTTCATCTCTAAAAGGATTTGCAGGCAGTCGAATGATTCGGGTGACCAATCTATGTCCTTGAGAGCACTGACTGCACACTCTACTGGAATTAAATTAGTCGGACGCTAAACAATCATACGTTGTCTGATATATAGAACTTTTTTTCCTTAAAACTGAAACAGTATACTATTGGGCAGGTGACCAAGAAATCAGTCTCGCTCAGTTTTTGTGTATTTACACTATCTCCTCGCATCCTCTCCTTGTCTCACTCACGGTCCTCCATAGATATCACCCCAATGTTAATAATAATAATTCCATCTTTGTCCTTGACCCCTAGATCGCGGAGTGAAGGTCGGGAGTAGTTTGGTTGTATTTGATAGAAAAATACAGCGTCCACTGCTATTTGATTGTTGATATTAACTTTGATCGCCTTCTCCTTGTTTGTAAAGAATGCACTGCCTTTACAGTGCCGGATATACAATCCAGCTAAATCCTGAAATGTTTGGCCTCTCTTGACCAAGTCTTTCCGGACATGCTCGTGATTTGGATGGTGTTGGAAAGGGAAAACCTTAAGGATCTCAATCGGCTTTGATCCTCGGAACTTTGCCACATATAGGAAGATACCGGCCTTACCAAACCTAACTCTGTTATAATCAAGAAATCAGCATTCAAGATTGAACCATGTTTCATCACTTTGTGTCACCTCTTCCCCCACATCGAATATGACACATCGCGGCTCTTTTATGCCAAAGCATGTCGTGAAAACATGGGAACCTGGTTTAAAAAGCACCCAGAGAAGGTCGTAAGTAATATGACTGTGCTGCAATATTGAGTCGAGACGCTGCGAGATAGAAGCATATGCGAGCTTGAGGTGGTTGATGAGCAGGCCGAGATGCTCTGCATGTGCCGAGTCGTGGTCCGAACTGTTGTCCATGTTCTTCGCACATCTGTCGAGCTCTGGGATAAAATGGAAAAGGACGTTTTGCTCGATCTAAGTCCACGTCAGCGTCCTCTTAGAGATTCTACCCTGTCTCAATTACCGATGGCTTGTCCTCCATCAGGCTAATAGCTTTGATGTCATGCAGAACCACACGCAGGATGTCTCGTAGGCCTTCCGATTTGATGTCTATGTAGGACGTCACCTCCTCGGAATTCCGTTCTGATCATGCGATTAATATTGGGTTGGCTTCCTGCGCGAAGACATTACGTACCAATACGTTTACGGACAATGAATGCATATTCAGCATAGTCGTCTAGATTACTGCGGGTCTCCACTGGCTCTGCTATCTTGTATTTGCATGCTTCTTTGTCCCAACTATACCCATGTCAGCTAGTTTCTAAAAAGAATGGGAAGGGGAGTTGGTGGCTTATATGTTTCCACGACTGTCTTGAATTGGGGTGTCGAGGCCCACTTTTCAAACGATTTGAAATCGTCCGAGGTAGGACTGTCAAGATCAATTTCATCTGGTACCTGAACACCCTCCTCCTGTTTATTGCTTGCTGAACAAGACTGAGCAAGCTTGGTTGCCGCAGACAGTTCAGCTGAAGCACATTCATCCCGGATGAGCTTCACCAGCAACTTCTTCAGTCGAACCATGTCGGGGCCGGATGGGGACTGGTCCTGGGAGACAAGAGTGTTTGGAGGTTCCCCGCTGGTAGGATCGAGCAGCGCCTTCTCAAGAAGCACACCAAAGTGATGCTGCAGATCCTCCACGATCGTCTGAGACGTAGCTGTCCCCTTCGTTGGGCTATTTGGAGGCGTCAAGCCTTGGTGACAGGGAGAAGAAATCTCGTTCAATGCCATGTTGTGCAGCTAAATGACCGAAAAATTAGGTGTGTTATGGGAAGCTGGTACTATGAATGTACAAGAGATTGGAATGCCAATGATGAACAGAAAGGTCGACCAGAGCGCAAGGAATTGCTCCTTATATGTTCACAACCCTGGTTGTCCATCTCTGCCACACTCTCTGCTCCGGTCAAAATATCTCATCTTCCTCCCCGTGAAGATTTGTGCGTTCAACAATGTGCATGAACTTGGATGCAATATCCACAACTGGTCTCCAATTATCTCTTGTCCCGCTGTCTCGTAAGAATTGTACGCGATCTGAGGCGATCCCACAATGACTTGAACCTGGAGTTTATCTGTGCAGTTGCGTTGGAATGTGCCACATCCATCCCCGTGGGAGCAAAATATGATAAGTGGCATCTTTTTGAGAGTCATTAAATAAAGAGTATCCCGATTTTGCCCTTTCCAGGGTTGGTCCGCAGGTGCGTAAGCCGCTACACCGGTAACTATGTCTAATCACACCACTCCCTAACTCAAGCCGAAACAATATTCGTTATGGCAAATTTGACACTCATCATTGTTTGGCAATGTTTAGAAATTTTGCTTCTGTGCTCCATAAGTGACGTGGTTCCAAAAAAGGGCCGCCGTTATGCCGCCAGTACTCGCTGGCGCTCACGCCTGAGGCTTGTGAGGGGCTGTGTGAGGTAAGATCTAGAGTTGGGCTTATCATTCTTGGCCAATTGGTGATTTTTTGTGACATGTCTCAAATACCTCACATATATCATAAATGGCCTAGCTATACAGGGACGAAGCAGCCAGGCAGCTAGCTGAAATTTGGCCCTCTTGGGCCTCGGAAACCGCTTCAAATGACAGGGTTCCCCGCTCAAGGCATAGTTTACAGAGATACCGCATGATACTGCGTGCATGTCCGATCGCTAGTTACCGCGCAATTCTAACTCCGTGTTGGAGGGGGGGATTGATCATAGTCGTGCCTGCATCCTCGATTTTTTTTCTTGCCTCTCTCCACCCAATCTTCCATAACTCGTTATACATTGGATACTATCTCTTGGCATCGCGTGAGTATCGCTGCTTGATATAATCGCCGTAGCTAACACGGGCAGAACTCAGAAAAAAACATGTGTCAACGACTCATTGAAACGATCGAGCACAGATGCGGGTGTAGAATCGATTCCCCTGGCAGTGTCATTGAACTCAATGGCTGCAACAATTGCGGCATCATCAAGCGAACACAGCAAATGGGCAAGACGACTAAGAGGGACCCATGCCCTGATTGTATCACCAATGGTCTCTGGGTGAAGAGGAATGGAAAGTGGGAGAAGGCTTAGAACACTACCGATGGTGAGCAAGGATTTTTGGCAAAGGACCGAAAGCCAATTGATCAAAATCGGTTGCAATAAACTGGCCTCTCACTAGACTGTTGTGGATTTCATTTATGTATTACACTTGTGAACGTTTCCGAGTGTTATTATCTAGTTGAATTCAATGGGTAAAGGGAGAAGACATCCGTTGAGCATACTTGGGAGACGGAGGTGTCAGAATGCAGCAGGAATAGGTGGATACTCAGACAGGATATGCTATCTGTCGGGAAAGGTGGAGATCAATGTTACTAGCGTAAATGCGCTTTATTCAACATCCGTAGATTCCTGGTTCACGAGGCATCAACTGCTGAATCAGCATGCTAAAACCCCTTAGTTAGTTAGTTAGTTAGAGCCCACGAATTGTCAGCTAGTGGCCTTTCAGCAATTCAGACCTGTCATTCATCTCATTGGGACACCCGTATGATCCACTTCGCTACGTTCCGTTAGGATATCACAGAAAAGCGGAGGAGTGGATCATACAGGTGCACCAATGGAATCAATCACATGACTGATCTTGGCGGACATACAGTACTTCTTGCTCCGGGTCTCCACCCCTATCCTGCTGCATTCCAACAGGATATTCATGCTTGAAATTAAGGCACCAAGAATAATCAGTTTGGTTAACTTGCTAACCTCCAACCTTCCTTGGTCCCCTTTTCTTCTCTCTGCTCACCTCCTTCATATACTCAGTGCATTTTTTCTGCACGTCCTCTTCCAACCTGTTACATTTTGTCTCTAATATGGATATCCGGCGGCAGTTCCCTGACGTGCACTGGGTCTGGAAAGGAGGCATCTCCTTTGTTTATGAGGTCCATCCTCGCATCGTGGTCAAAGTCCCGAAATCTGGCGACTTTGAGAGGGAGCAATTTCGGAAAGAACTCAAGATCTATGAGATCTTTTCTCAACATCCGCCCTGTCCTTCCATAGTCCAGTGTTTCCTCTACTCGGACAACGGCATCTTCCTCGAATACATGCGAGGTGCGACCCTTATTGGTGTTTGACAATTGGGTCTACTAACCGCCTAATTAGATGTAACCCTCTGTTCGAGAATACAAAATAACCATACTCGCGACCAGCAAACAGCTGTGGTTACGAAAGTGGAGAAGCTGGAACCTCTATCCCTACGAAAGGAATGGATGAACGACCTCGCTCAGGCCGTTGCTTTTCTAGAATCGCTCAATCTCGCACATGGCGACCTACGACCCGAAAACATTTTACTTGATCGCAACCGATTAAAACTGTCAGATTTTGATTGTACGGCTGAAATTGGGTCAGATTTTGAAGCTTGCATGGCCCCGTATGGAAGAATACTCAACAGCGACGAGCAGGATCAAGGACGACGTGGGAGTTCTGGTTTGCTAGGTCCTCGAACCGAACAATTCGCGTTGGGCTCCCTGTACTACCTCATAAACTACGGCTTTGAGGTTTACGGAGATCGACATCTTACCGAGGATCCTAAAGAGCATGGACGCAAAGTTGTGGAGTTACTGCAGAACATGGAATTTCCGAAGTTAGATGGTGATCCGTTAATTGACGAAATCATCATCAAATGTTGGCACAACAAATATCCCACGATTGCGGAATTGGCCGCATACACAGAGACCCTCCTTCCTGGAAAACACAACTGGAGAGACACCGAAGCCGAAGAAATATCCACCCCGCAATGGCGTAGGGTTATAGGCCGTGTCATTCGCGGGTTATGGAAGGCTTTCAAATCTTCATGGGTTTTCGTGCTCTGTCTCACCAGAGAGGCAACCAAGCCTGAAAAAACTAATGGTGGAGAACCGGATTGCTATAGCGGTGGCATCAGACAACACGACTCAGCAGAGGATTTCTCTCCAAAAAAAACATTCTGCCAGAACCTGGAGAAGCGCGGACTTCTTAATATGCTTTCTTTGGGAGAGCCAGAGCAACTTGGATTCAGTATCGAGTGGTATAGACATTCCACAAGTTGAAGCAAAAGCTCAGCTACAGATTTCGACCAAGGAGAAATCCAAAGCGTTGACCAACAATCAACAAGGTGGTAAAGCATATCATGAAGATTCGCAAAATGAAGACTTGTGCACAGAGACGAAGTTGCGACTGGTCTTGGTTGGGTACAGTATTGTCTGCAGCACCCTTGGGAATTGCATTCCTCCAATTCTTAACTTCCATTTCGCACTCACGCTACTGCATTTCAAAGCCTTCCAATATGGGTGGGACTGCCTAGCGCCTCTTCATCCAATCAAGTACAGCTAAAGATGGATGTTCTGAACCGCGTCTCGCCTACACAATCATCACAGGTTATCGTATAACACGATTTCTTTTACTTGCTGCCAAGAAAACAATAAATGTCTTGTTTGGAGCCTAATGAAAGCGCCCGACGCCGAAGAGCAGTGAGCATGTCTAGGTACGTAATATCAACAGGATATTCAATGTTCCTCTTCGTAGACTTGAGAAGCGGTCTCCCCGGCATTTGATGACTCACCTGGCTTCCTGGTTATTTAATTCATGAAAATATACTGATAACAGGTAAAAAAAGTGGACTAAATAATTCGCATCACTGTCTCGCCTTAGATGTCTTTTTAGTGTAGTGGACACATCAGCTTTCCATTCTCAGGCGGGGTAGTAGGTGCAGAATAGATAGAGGAGTTCAGGGGAAACTGGGCTTCAGGTAAAGGAGATAAAGACAAGGCGGCAAGAAGATCCTACCCGAAACAAAAAGAAGAAGCGGATGAGCACCGACATACAACAGAAGGGATTCGCTGGTGGTCACCCACCCAACTACTAACCTCCCGGCGTGTGGCTTAAGTACGGCTGAGCGGACGGGAAGCCCTGTTCTCCACACCCTGTGGTCGTATGTACTAGATGATTAGATGGTAAGGGTTATATTGAACACAAGCAGATGGTTCATGGAATCGGGATGCATACAGCTGGTGGTTCTAGACAAAGAGCCTGATGCGTGAGTGCACGGCTGCACGGATTCGAGTTGACTGATCCGGATTTAACAGGTGATGGTAAGTCTCCTTATATACGGACTCAGTCACGATGTATTGCCTGGGTATGGAGTGACTTGCGGAGTTAACCCTATTGATCGGGCCATTCAATGCAGTTTGGTTGCCATACCCTTGAATCAGCCATTTGAATCTTTTGGGCTCTCTAGCCCGTTATATCTACCGGACCTGTCTAAAGGTATCTTAACTTGTCTGAAGAATCAAAAGGAAATAGATCTGACTTAATGCAGTACATTCATGCACGACATCTGAGATGCTGTTGATCGAGAGACACAACAAAGCATATGCGCAGCCTTGTATTCCCTCTTCATCATCATCATCACCATGCAATATCTGCTCTATGGGCCTGGGATATATCCCGTTGCTAGATTGTTCATCCAGTAATCTTGTGCTGCCATATCGCAGGACAGATTCTCCAGTGATACATATCTCTGTTAATTACCCTGTATTATGCCGGGACACATGAGCCGAGTTGATCCTGTGTGTTGGTCGGTATGTTTTGCGATAGTATTGAAGTCAGGATTTCATCTGGCTTCTAGCCGAATCCTGGGACTGGACGCGAGATAAGGATGGGAGTTCGAGATAAAACGTGAGACGAGGACCGATATTAAAGGTTTCGAGATGTCTTGGAGTTCCAGGAGTTAGTTATATCAATCGGTCACTAGTTGCCATCAGCTTATGAACATTGGTAACCTAGTAAAGTCCCCACGGCCGAGAAGTATTAGAACCCTAGAATCTTAAATCGAGATCCTCGTGATGTCTGTTGATACCAAACCCTGATATCTAGGTCAACATACAAGGACTGACCATTGTCCAGATGAAACTTTTATCCCGGTCAATAGGGCCTATATTCTAAATCCCTAAGTTAGATACATGCAGAAAAGAAAACCAAATGAGAAGGAACTCAACCGGGGGATATATACCCCAAACCGTGAATAATCCCTACCCTGACCCCTAGGAATCTCACCCATTCATCATAATATTTGTCAAGAACCACGTAGACCAAAAGGAATATATCCCTTCTTAGCCTCGGGCGTAGAAGGTAGAAATAGCATGTCTCAACAATATTGAATACCCCCTTCATCAACCATTGAATGTATACCCCAATCCACAACCCTACTTAAATCGTCGATTCCTTCTCCACCATGATACAGAAATTCAGCGTTGAGACCTCTTCACGCCACAAAAAAAAAAAAGCAATCCCCCTCCGCACATAACCCGAAACCCCCCAATACAAAAGCAAATCGCAAAAAGCAAAAAGTAGAAGCAAAGCAAAGCAAATCCCGTATCCCTACCCACTCTCTTACCTAATTAATGCGAGCCAAGCACATACACATCCCAAGATCATCCATCCGATCTACTCTGTATCTCCCCAACCCCCCCATCAATCCTCCTCCACCCGATCAGCAGCAGCATATCATCCCACAGACCCTCCCTCCCTACATATCTGTTCCTGATTCAAGCCCAAGAAGATACTATACATAGTACAACCCCACCCCCCCACTTCATACACCATACACATTATGATAAATCCCTCATCTGCAAGTCAGCCGATCTCTATCCACACATCCACATCCACACACGTATATATAGATACTATTTACAGAGTAGATGTATATGACAACCCCATTCCCCATTCCATGCAAGACATACATACATACATAGAAAATACAAACATCGCCACGTAAACCCTTCTTCACAAATCCTTTATCCGTGAGTAAGTACTCCATACGATACGGGATCTGCATTGATAGCGGAGTACATAGTAATACGACAGGTTACGAGGCGTATTAAGTGGTACGTACTAGTAGTAGTAATTCGTATGAGGGTACGGAGGACGTGATACATATATAGGCACAAGACAAGGAGTAGGTGCGTTAAGACTAAGATAAGAATGGTTATATTGATCAGGGTATGGGTGGTAGTAGTTCACGAGAAATAATAGTATACAGTAGGGTAACAAGATAGCAACCCTGTCCGTGCTAGGACGAGGCCCATGCCATCTGTACGGCACCAGGGTGAGGATGCGTATGCGGTGCCAGGTAAGACAGCATCTGGATACAGGCTGTTGTGTGGCGGGGACGTGGGTGGGGATGAAATCCAGGGCCCGGAAAAGGCAGAGATAAGATCAAGGCGCGAGAGAGGGTTTTACAACTGGACCGGAAGAATGGCATTCGGCCCTGGAAGACTCAACAATGCTACGTGATGCAGACGGGTTGAAATCTGATCTGTTGTATTCAGGTGTATCATCGCATCCCAACCGCCCGGCCGTGACCGATCCCAATGCAATTATCAACATCAATGCAGCACACGAAATCACAAGAAGCAGAAGGACCCCACCCATGCTGTATAGCAATGCTCCTCTTGTACAACGCCGATCCAGTTCAAGCCAGACTGGAGATAACGGATCAAATCAGGGGAATAAACAGACAATGTCGTAAACATGACCATTCCAATCTGAACAGTGGAATAAAGCAAATGCTAAATCGTATACAGTAACAGACGCAAGCAACGTGCCGGTACTGGCGTAGAATCTAACTTCATCAAGAGGAAATGGGGAAAAAAAGAAGCATATAACAGACTATGCGGTAAATACGCGGTCTAATTGCCGCAGAGCACGCATATCTTCTCCGCCAAACCCAATCTTTTCGCTGGGAATATCCCGCGGTCCTTCGGCGCGTCCTGCGGCCGGCACAGGAGGTGCGGTAATCGAAGGGAGTGAGCCAGATGGTGCGCCGTTCATCAGCGCCCCGATGCTGGGCACGGTCGTGCCGGTGCTGGCCTCCAGAGGCTTGGACACCACCGTGCTCGGCGGAGGGATGTGTATGCTCGTAGATGGCGGCTGACTGATGAGTCGCGGACTGCGCGCCATCGATGCGATTCCATTGCTGTGCGCCACCACATGTGGTTGCGTACGCGGGGACGTTCTGATAAGTTCTCCCGGCGGTCCAAGCTCTGGTGGACTCGGGCGGTGCAGAAGCTCGTGCGCGCCTGGGTGCACCCGTGGTGATCGACTTGGCAGGACCTGCACGCTCGAGGGTTGAAGAGACGGAGCCATCGTGACTTCGGCCACATGCACCGGTCGCTCATGGGGCGCCGACAGCCCCGGGGGCTGCGGAGGCGGCAAGGGCGTACCCGGTGGCACGGCAGCTTGGTGGCCATAGGGAATTTGGCCATTGGTCTGGGGAACGGACGGGAGATATGATGGATAGTGAACCGGAACGGGTGGTGTGGCCAGCGGGGTTGGGGGCCATGTATAAGTGGGCGTGTAGGAAGCTGGATGCGCGGCCGGGGAGCGACCGTATGGCGCCATCGGATGAGGAGGCACGTAGGCGGCACCGGCCATGGGCCCGCGGGTCACCACGGGGAGGTTCTGCTGATCGTTCACCGTGGACTCCGGATAGAGCCCTTTTTGAGGGCGAACATGCCGTAAATTGGGATCCGTCGACGGTTGTTGAAGGCTGGCGGCAGATGGATGCGATCTGGAGTAGTAGCTGATGAGATGGAGGTGCTGACCGGTGGATGTTGTGATGCTGAAGGATTGCTTCATCAAGCCGTCGGGCTTGTAGCGGTAGCCGTCCGGGCCTTCGTCTGCACCATCTGCACGGTCGTCATCGCTGCCGCGAGTGCTCTCCGGGGTCTTGCCAGCTCGAGTCATGGTGGACTGGGCAACGCCGGTTCCTCCCCGCTTGCCTTCCATCTCACGATATGTCAAGAAGCTTCCGGATACCCGACTGGCACTCCACGACTTGCCGTCGGTCCATCGTCGCATGCCGGCTTCCCGTTCATCCCAAACGAAGACTGACCCGGAGCGGATCAGCTGGCGTTCTTTTTCGGATAACCGTCTCTGTACGCGGGGAAGAAGGCCAATGCGACACGCTTCAAAGAGGATGATAGCGTCCGCGGGAGTGCGGACGTGGCCGTGATACGTCTCCATCCACCTTCGGTGATCTGTGTAGGGCCCCGTGATGACTGTTGGTTTCAGTGCCAGGACCGGGGGTTTCGTCGGGTGAAAAATGTTGAAAGATGGGATGGACAGATTGGTAGAATAGAAAAGGTCGCGATCAGACAACGGCTCGTCGGGGCCGTTCAGGAATCACCGTGAAGCGTGAGATACTTCCAAATAGGGAAACGGCGGCGAAGTGGTAGAAGGAGGCGAGAAGCACTGTAGAAGAACCCACCGCGGAAGATAATCTGAAGGAACACGCAGCGACATTAATTTCCCATCTATGTATATTGGATTATTGGAATGGGGGGTGTGGAGGGGAGGGAGGACAGAGGGGATGGAATGTAGAGAAACCAGGGCAGCAAGGAAGGGGAGAGCAAGCAGGGAGTGGGGAGGACTGATAGGAGAATAAAGAAGAATGCAGGCGGAGGGGGAGCGTTATACAAGCGCTGCTGAGACAAGGAGCTACGACATGCACAGGTACTTACCGTGGCGGTTGCGCGATGTCCGAAACTGGGATGTAGTGATTGTAATGATTGTAATGGACGTAGTCAGTAGTCAGTGGTAAACGTTGGGATGCTGAGTGAAGGTCGCAAGTGGCAGCAAGAGGAAAAAGAGAAGAAGAAACGAAGCAGCAGAGGGATCGGAGGAATAAGAATAGTAATAATTAGTCGCGCTCTTGCCTACTAATCGGAAACCACAGAATCAGAAATGGATAATAAAAGTAGAAATAATAAAAGGAAATAATACTCGAAGAATTAGCATCAGAGATAGGGTGGGGACCCGACTTTGAACCCCACAGGGTCAAGCAGTGTTTTATTGAAAGACCAGGTAATAATACTACGACTAATAATATTTCTGTGCTGAGTCCATGGGGTAGGTCTTTGATTAAATTTAATTTCGCCATCCGGAAAGGATTGATTACGCTGTCATTTTTGATTATTCTGATGGTTCTTATGATTCTTGTTTTTTTCTTCTGTTTTATGATTAATACTCATTGATTTTCTCGGTCAGAGGGATTGCTTGGGCCTCCTCTAGGCGCTGGCCATGCTGAAAATCAACCAGACGAACGAAACAACCCCCGAAAAGTGGGTAAATAGCAGCCGCCCGCAGCAAATGATCTCATCCGGCTGATAGTTTAGTTGCTGGATTCATCACAAACAAATAGAACCTTGTTTTTAACCTTTTCTTTTTCGCCTGAGGGTCATCCATGGTTCTGGAGAGCGAGGTTGGCTGGTGGCTCCGGTGGACCGTCGTTCTTTTTCTTTTCTTTCTTTCGTCTTTCTTTTTTGCTGGATCCTTTCATGGGGGATTAGATTACTCCGTGGTCCTCATCCTCTCATTTGCTGCGCAATCGACCACACCTCGAATCCGGTCAATCTTACCGTAAGAGGGTAATTTTGATAGCCGAGCGCCCCGTTAGAAACAAAGGAACGGATAGGCTGGTAGAACTGGACACAATGAAATATCTAATTATGAATAAAAAGGGGGGGGGGGGGCAGAGGAAATAAAGAGACTTCCGTGGTGGAGTCTAAACCAAGCTTAGCGATATGGCCGGTATGACTTTCTCCAGGATGGAGCAGGAATAGTCTGGAGTACCGCATGATACATGGCATCAATATACTACTACCCTTGGACAGATGGAGTAACTGGGAGCATACATGATGGGTAGTACAAACTCCTGCTTACAGGGCTGGAGAATTCCCACATACCAGTCTTACCAGAGAGGTTCATTCATTCCGCAGCAAGGTATGCCCGGGCAAATAATGACGACGGCCAGATGCCATGTTTGGCTTCTCCGGTGACTGACAGTCGATCGACCATCTCTTGGCCAGACGGTTTGGCGGCTTGGAGACTTCTTGGCCCAAGACCACCCCCCCATGATTCAGAAAATTGGGAAAGATGGACAGGAAGCAAATAATCAAACCGGGCAAGCCCCGGTGGTGACGGTATTACACTAGGAAGATACCAGTGGCGCTCTGATCGCTTGCTTCCAACCGGAAATTGATTAGTGCGCGACTTTCTGAAGCTTAAGCTTAATCCAACACGAGGAACCTTAAGCTCGCTTAGAGGGAGAGAGACATGGCCCCCCTCCACTGTGGCTGGGGGTCCACTTGTTCCATGGTCGCTTTTATTAGTTGTGTATGCCGGGCCTCCGTGTGCACAATTATTTTCACTAGTCGCATAGGACGCTCGGTATGGAGGAGTAATCCGAATATTAATTAAAATCAAACCTGCTCCAGTTGGCTCCAGTTCCAGCCGGCCCTGTCTCACTCCAAGTTTACTATTACACACCTGGACCCCTACGCGATCGCCCGCCCTCTGGTTGGATGGTGCGAAGCATCATCTAGAAGAACCTTAGCACAGACCTTTTGTCTATGCCCCCTCCCCGATTCGTAATGGCCATCCATCAGCCCGGAATACGGACTCGCGTTTGGATAATTCTTTAGGGTTAGACTATCCCCGGGTTACGCAGCGGTTCCGCCCGAAACTGACCCTTTCTGGTCATGGCTGACGACATAATCGTTGCCGTTTTGCCGCGTCGTTTCTTGCGACTGATTTTGGGGTGTCTGTGACATTTGCTTGACTCGTGAAATAATTCCGTGCTCTCGGATTTTCGGCTTTCTCGGCACCCACGCCATCAGCAGCGCAGCAGCCACTGTGGCGATTCGTACTCGTATCGAAGCGAGCCACCTGATCCGCTTGATTAGGCGGTTCTTTGTCACCAGCGCAAAGCGAGCCTCGAGATAGGCTCATCTGAGTCGCTCTGACTAACGACTTTCTCGGACTTAAACTCCGTCACTTGCATTGGAAACCAATCCTGGTCTCCAGCAGGGATAAGCGCCGATGAGTCTGGTTGCCTTTGAGCTGAGAATTTATCCGCTGAACCAAACCCGACGGACTTGCCAGGGAAAAGCTTGACAAATCTTATCCGGGGCGACGGTTCGCATGACATGCTGTGATAAGTATGATAGTGGGCCTGCCTTTACTCCGTAGTCCGTACGAAGTCCTCCGTACACGTTACTCTAATAGGCAGGTCTTTATCCTGATCATCATGATTATCATACGGAGTACGAAGTGGACTCTAAAGTCTAGCTTAAGCGTACTCCGTAATAACTTCAGCAGCAGATTGAGGCAAGCCATGAACCGAGTCTAGGATCAGTCAGATGCACACCAATCGGCCACGTAAGACCAGACAGAGGGGATCTGCCGCGACTTATCACACTCCAATCAGCGACGTCGCCCCTCGCTGCTGGCCGGGAAATTCGCGAGCCCCGGAGCTTATTGTCCAGTAACATTGATCAGACTCGATAAAGTTGCGGGCGCAATTCACCAGGATCGAGCTTTGTTCGTTGCTTCACCTGAATTAATTAAAACTTGTTGTCTACTTCGTATCTAGTTGTTGACAGTAACATGATGGCTTCATGCACAGCCTCCTCCAGCTTCAGCTTACTTTACTATTAATTCAGGCGATGCACCTTGGCGCCAAAGCCTAACTAACGGACTCATGATCAAGAACACCACACTAAATAATCCACGATCCGACACCAGCCGACTAGGCTACCAGATTATTAATATCAAATAAATCCCTCTTATTAGATCCAGTCAGCTAGGCATAGGATAAAAAAAATAAAACCTACTACTATGTACTACTGAATCGATCGCAGAAAGAAAGTTTCACCCACCCACTTCTTGGGTAACTGGAGATACTAGATAGGCTGTAATGTACTCCGTATGTCGCAACTACTCACTAAAGTAACTAACTACTGGAGCTATAGCGCCGCGCCGTACGACGGACTAGCGCTCAGGATAAGCGTATCGCCAACAAAGTCGGTCGAATCCTGGCCGGTTTTCTTGGCCCTCCTTGGCTGGCCCACTCTACGATGCGTAAATTAATTCGTTTAGGAGGGGGGAGGGGTCAGGAGAGTTGTGCTGACTGCTGAGTGCTGAGACCAAACCAAGCTATACTAGTTTAACTTACAGGGCTGGGTTGGGTTGCAGCTGATGTCTCACATGAGAGCAAATAGGAGATAAACCGGATGGTCTTGGAGGGTGGGTTAATTTGATTTAGATTAATGGTGCCAGGCACCGTAGTATCTCAATACCTATGGGTATGATGATTGAAACTCAACAGTTATGTGTTCCTGTACGGAGTACAATGCTTGCCAAACAGGTAGAGCAAACCGGTAGTATTCAAACGGTACAGTTGTAGCTCGACGAGTTGTGTTCAGTACTACCTACCTCCTACCGAAGTAAATTAACGGATCTATGTTCATGTTGTGGGACTCAAAACTAAGTCGTAGTGTGTGTCACTATCGACTCGATTTGATTCCGGACGTCGCGCATACCACTCTGGCGCGTATGGCGAACAATAATACATTCTATAGCACCTACATATCACTGCATCGCCTTGTTTTGCCGCTGCTGCTGCTGCTACTGCCCCCCATGTCCCAGGTAGGTATGGATGTATGTATGCAAGGCTGGAGCCACCACACCACATACAGCCTGAATAGATCGGCGTGTACATTATTCCCTTGATGTGATGCTTCGCAGCGAACAGGTCTACATTGATGTTGAACAATGATGTCAGAGGTAGATCCATATCACAATTTGCTTTATTCTCCTCGGGATTCAGTTTTTAATTTATCCATAATTTTATTCTGTCTTGTTCACATTCCTAAAGAGCGAGTCCCTTCGTACCAGTGGACCACTTCCCCTCCTCCCCCAATCTAAACTCCCCTCCGGGTAATGATAATAGTGGCGAAAGCAACTACCATAGTACCGTAGTAGTAACTAATCCAACCATCAATCCAAACCCAACGAACCAAGAATCCAATCATACCACCACAGACATATTCCATCATCCATATAGTAGGAGGTATAGAAACCGTTGTAACACCCATCAATCAAGCTTTTCATCCGCCTCCCAGACGAGGGATAATACCCGTGTGATTCACGAATCGCTAATCATTTACCTACACCAGACACGACCCCAAACCTTGTTTTTGTGCAGGTACGTACCAACCATGGTTCTCGGCGCGACGGCGTCTGAAGGAGGGAGGGGAGGGGGCGTCACGGTCACAGTCACACCTCATACTTTAAATTCGACGCAAAAGGTTGTTTTTACACAATCTTAGATGGTGGCCAATCGGGGCTTGTTACACAACTGAGAGGAGGAATGGCGGGGGGGGGGTGGTTCTAAAAGACTAGTTTATTTGATCTTCGTCTGGACTCTAGAGACTGGAGAGTGTTGAGGTCGATGGTCTGGAAATTCAGTCTGCGCTTATTTATTGTTGTGTTGTGTTTGGTTGGTGGTTGGGTGTGTGGGTTTTTAGTTACTCCGTCCGTGGGTTTAGAAAGTAAACTATCTGGGTGTGCTGTGTCTGAGCTTCTGAGGTTGAAGTTGAAGGTTTGTGGTGTTCGGGGAGGAGTGTCGAGCCTGAACGAGGGGGAGGAACCTAGTTTACTGGTAGCTTAGCTTGCTTGCTGCTTAGCTTAGCTACCTACCTACAGTAAGTTGACTTTGGTTCTGGTTCTGGCTCCCTTTCGTCAATTAATATCAAGGATGATGTGTGTCCGGGCAAATACTAATCATAACCACAACCATAAACTACCATCTGTCCCTACACTCGAGAGAATACCTATACCAAAGTAGTAAGTATGGTACAAAGCAACACTGTCCTCCCACACCACACACACCACACACATAAACTACAATCTAGTGTTTCCTTCTCCCCTGGACCTTTATTTATTTTTTACTTCATATTTATTACCTCTTCCATCATTCCCTTGCATGACTCACGTCACACGAAAACAGAACCAAGGTCTTCCTGGAATTGGTGAGTCAAGATTTTTCTATACTTAGTGCTTCTTAATCTATCAATTCATTTATTCATCACCCAGAATCAATGTATGGATAGACAGGACAGCAGCAGAGTTGGTTCATTTCCGTCATGCTCCAATGCAACCCTTGATTCTGAATGGTATTGAAGGGGGAGGGGAAACAATTGGAAGAAGAGGGGGGAAGGGAATCCTTGTGAAACGTTGCACGGGCTTATCTCCACTAGCATAATTGGTTTAAGGTAGTTTTATTTTTTATTTTATGCCCATTTTTTTTTTCTTATTTTCTTTTTAGGAATTGAACTTGATTTATGTTAGGCCATCCAGGCTTTATTATTATTCATGGTGTGTCTTGCTTTTTTGTTATCTGGTTTGGTGGGTGTGGCTGGCATTGGCGGGCTGGTTTGGGTTTGGAGATTTAATTAAGGTGTCTGTTGTTAGCGCTGGCGCTGGGGTTCCTGGTTTATATACTTGTTCGTGTTGCTGTTTGTGTTGTGTTGTGTTTGTGTCTGTGTCTGTGTAAGGCGCGGCGTGGGGGTTTGTTTCTTTTGATATGAGATTTGTCTGATCTGATGATTTTACTATGTAGCATTCTACTGATTTACTACGGAGTAAGAAGACTGTTGACTGTTGACTGTTGATTGTTGGCTACTGCCATTCTGCTCACGCAGATCTTACCCGACACAGACATTGCTGACGGATCTTCCCCTCCTTTGCATAATGATCGATCATAGTCGATGCTTTAGGTTAAGGTACGGAGAAGAATGCCTAGCACAGTCGCACTGCTAGTCTGCTAGACCCCAACTTCAGTCTCCAAGAGTGCAAAGTCTCCAGATAAGTGGAGTGCTGACTGACTTCAATAAACCAGCCAGTGTCTGGGCGCCACCGTTGCAGCCCTAGTCGGGCGACTATTGCTTAGTTAGTGGACAGCGCCCCCCCTCCATCCGCCACGCGGATGGAGATGAATTGCTCTTTTGGGCATTTCCATGACTGATTTGACTAATTGGCGTGCCTCGGTGGCAGCGTATCACACCTCCGTAGCCGAGGATCGCTATCCCTGACCAGCCCAAGCGTCAAAGCGCTGCAGAGCCAAGCCATCCCCGCTGACTACTCGTTTGGGCCAGACGTCCATGTAACACGAGTTTTCCGACTGGACCCTCGTCTGCCAGATAGCCAAGGCTTAGCCTTTAGCCTAGCGTGGTGTATTCCCCGAGCCAGTGCCCCCCCTCTCAGCAGGGCAGCAGGCGTTCATCGTCTTACCTATTACCCCTCTGGGAGTTGAAATCAGCCTGATGTGAGTGTATATTGCATTGATGCGGAGTACGGAGTCCTCCATGTCATATCAGATATGGCATGAGTCTTATGCTGCTAAGCTGCTGAGCCACCCAACTCTTAGTCTTCCCCCTGCCCCTTTCCATCGGTGCCAAAGCAAAGTCCGCGGAAGTAACGGGCCGATTATGTAATAACAGATGGGGTGCAAGAAAAGAATCAAATTCAAGCAGACCGGAGTGTACAGGTGTCCTCATCTGAGTCAAGTTGCCGAGCAGCCAGCCGATACGAGGGTCGCGTAGGCGATCCACGGTCCCAGTCTAGGCAAAGCCTTCACTCCCAGTCGGTGTCGTGCTCATGCTCCGAATAGGGCCTGCTGGGTTGGCGCCGGACAAAGGCCGAGAGAATATGCTTAACACCAGTAAGGTTGGCAACTTGGCATTTTCCCCCCCGCGTGGTATTCCTCCGCAGTCGACCTAAGGACTAATCACTAAGGAGGGAGGTCAAAGGGTACGACAGGATTCAGCCCGTCAGCCGTCTCATCCTGCTAATGCCATACGCTTACGGGTTGTTCTCCTAATTTAGGTTCTCGAACAGACCCCGACTCTTTCCCACTGTCCAGTGTCCGTCTCGTGTCGGTATAGGCGATGCGCCAATGACTTCTCCGGATGTCCTTATGAAGCTTCCGCCTGAAACCGCCCACCGTCCCTTTCCCTCGCAAAGGCGCACTCATTGTAAACGAGGTGGATCGCTGCCAACCCGATTCGGGCAACCGGCGTAGCGAGGCTCCGCCCAGACCGCAGCTTGGAGGGAATAAAGTATCCGTTCGGGGTGGAGTCGGTTAGGCCCCTCTGTTCCTGATTCCTGGGTAGCAACCTGGCGCGGTGGACGGTCTCACTTATCCGCCGCTCCCGAATCCAATCATCCGCCACGACCCTGGACGCCGGATGGGTTCATCGCCGTGACCTTCCAGAAACCGAATCGTCGACGAGAGGAGGAGGGGGGGTGGGATTTGGGAAGAAGCCGTACGGATTCCCGAGAAGCCGATAGATCTCCACTTGGGGGGCAAATATGTGCTCGGCAGCCGAGGCAGCAGGTTATCTCCCAATCCAACTGCTCCCAAGGAAGGAAGTGAGAGGTAACTTCATCTATCCGATGGGGCAAGGATTTTGGCCCCTTGGAGTCGGTCTCGGTATGGCCGTACGGTATGGTAAGATTGGCACGTGAAAGCCCGCCCGGATGACCGGCAGTATCTCACCGCTGATCCTGCCGCTCTGTGCAGCATTCACGTGCTTCCAATCATCCATACGCTACTACTACCTACACAGTACTATCGTAAAGATAGCTGGTCTGCAGCCCATTGGCTCTGGCTATAGATCTGGACACTACGGAGTAGATACTACTTCTCATCACTCAAATCTCGCGTGATCTGCTGATGTGTCACGATGGGAACTAGTGCTCCCTCACCACGCACGATATCCTTGATAACCTGAAATCACCTCGAGTCTCGAGCATCGATTTTTGGCGCTGGCTAACCTCTTACGGTGTCCGCCATCATGGATCATGTGTGACTCATGATGATGGCTAACACCATATCTACAGTAGCTACCGCAACCATGGTATTGTGGGCTCTACAAATGGACGGGCCGGCACGAAGCATGTACCAAATAGCATTGGACGTGCTGGTGCATCAGGCCAGCCATCGACCAAAAGGCTGACGCCCGTGCCCGGTTTCTACGCTCTGGAACGGTCATTTGCAAGACCTCAAGCCCCCCATGTCATCCTCCGAACCCTCCATCTTGAATGCCGAGAGACTGTTTCCTAACCAGGAAACCAGCTCGGAACGGATCGCAGCCCTATCCTTACTGGATGCCATTACGGTCAACTTCTCGGATACGTGCGCGGTTTGGCTCTTCGAACGCCCTGAGCCGAAAACCCAGTTCGATCTAGTGAACCACCTGCGTCAGTCCCTCGGGGTCACGCTGGACGCCTATCCACAGTGGTGTGGGTTAGTCAAGGCTATCAACACGGTAAACGGTCCTCCTGCCACCGGTGAGGATCAGCTGGCACCTCATGCCCGCCGCTTCGGTCGCGTGTATGTCCATTATGGCACGCGCTCCGACCCAGGCGTTGAATTCGTCACCGCACGTTCCGCTGCGACCCTCGATGAGCTTCATCCGTCCTCGCGCCCGAGTGCGCAGCCTCTCTGGAACCAGGAGGAGGTGACTTTGTCACAGTTTGTCCCTACAACTCCATTAGCGAACCCGGCCAACGTCAGCGATGTCGACATTCTCCCTCCGAACATGGCCATCCAGGTCACGGAACTGGCCTGCGGAGGGTTTGTCTTGGCGGTCAAGATCGCCCATACTCTCGCGGACGCGAGCGCAATGATCTCTTTCGTCAAGGACTGGGCGAACGTGAGTCGTTCGGTGTCACAGGGCGAGGCTCCGCCAGTCCTGAACCCCGTGTTCGAGCCCGAACGATTGGATAACGCAGCCGCAGGTGATATCAACGCCGCCTTGCCGGAAGAGTCGATCATCCAGCAGACGGAAAGCTTGCCGTTTCATCGCTATGACTGGTGGAACGTGCCAGCTGATTCTCCCAGGAAGAAGCAGATCCCTAGCATATTCCGAAACCAAGAGCTCCCCCCTGCGGGGAAGCAAATACCGTGGTCGGAATGGGACACGAACGCGCCGGTGTCCCATTACATCGTGCACCTGAGTCAGGATCAGGTCGAGGCCATCTGGAAACAAGCCAGCAACGCGTCCTCCGCGGACGCCAAAGACAGCCGACTCAGTCGGCACGATGCCGTGCTGGCCCATATATGGGCGAGCATCAACCGGGCCCGGAACATGCAGCAGGACCCCGGGCCGGTCCACTGCGACCTGACGTACGGGTGCCGACCAGCGTTTCAGCTGGGTGATGCCTTTATGGGGTCGCTTGCCGTGATGGTCAATGTGGAGATGACTGGGGCGGACGTGACGACGACGGCACAGTCGGACGGCAAGGAAACCGCCGTCCTTCCGCCCATCGCCCAGCGCATCCGCCAGACTCTCTCCCGAGTACGCGATCCGGTTCTCTTGGCGGCCCATCTCCACCGTCTGGCCTACGAAGTGTCCCCGCAGCGCATCTGGCAGGGCTTTCTCGGAAGTCGTCACGTTATGACCACAACGTGGGCGCGCGCAGGGCTGTACGAGGTGGATTTCGGATTGGGTCCGCATCCAACGGCTCGCTACGCGGACGGCATTCTGTCCAATCTCGACGGGCTCGTCTTAATTAAAGAGGCGCCGCCCGGTCGGCGATCGGAGGCCACCGGCAAAGCTTCGCCGACGTGGACGCAGCATGGCGTGGATGTACAGCTTCATGTGCGAACAGAGGATATGGAGCGGTTATTGCTAGATCCATTGCTATTACCGCATCAACATGAATAGTCCCTCTACAGAATGCATACAGCGAATAATACCCCGAAGAACCAGTTCAAAGAAGATGCAGGACGGAGTACCCCAATACAATCCCCTATAACCCCCCTACCTATACCTCAACCCCTATCTCTCTATCCCCGAACTCTCCCCCCCTAACTGCACCTATACTTATATAACTGATAACCTATAACATATACCCTATACCAATCCTACTAAGAATCCACCAAACCTAAGCTTTCCTACCCACATTTAATACACCCCAAGCAAACACAACCACCGTTTGCATAAACGAACCGTCCCATCACTATGTAAATATTCCGTACTACCCTAGTCATAGTATATACTACCTTAGCCATCTATCCGCATTCACTCCTCCGCAAGGTAGTACAAAGTACAAAGCAGCACCTCAATACATTCCCTAATCAAACCCCATGAGACACTCCTATCCCTACCTATATACTAGTAATCTACATACATAAATACACCCACTACCCCCAAATCCAAGCAAGCAAGCAAGCAAGCAACCAACCAAACACCCCATATGCAAAACACAGATAGAGATAGACAAGCAGATAGCCAAACGGCTAAACAAATACCCAACACCACACTCCCCCCACCAAACAAATTCAATGCACCCTAACACTGACCCCGACCCCGACCCCAGACACATAATAACAACCATAATAACAACCATAATTATAATAATAATAAAAGAAGTGCAAGGTATATGCACGTAATTACATCCCCAACCAATCAAACCCCCGATCGAGGACCGTGGAGTTGAGTGCTTTTGTTGAGTATCGTCCACATGACTGACTGACTGAGGCTTGGGTGATACGGGGCGAGAGGGAGGGTACGGAGTAGTTCTTTGTTTGTTTGTGAGAGGTGGGGACGAGGGGTGAGATTTTGGGCTGGGCTGGGTCTAGGTCTAGGTCTAATACTAGACAAGGGGAGCTAGGGAAGACATGGGGGTGTTTGTATTGTAGATACCTTGTATCTAATATCGAGGCTGGGTAGGGTGGATTGCGTGATGGTGGTTATTTTTGGTCGTCATGTCACGGATGACAGGTTTGGTTTGGCTGTATAGTAAAGTGAAAGGAATGGTAATATACATTTTAGTACTGTGTAGTGTACATCAGCAGTCTGCCCGACCGAAATATCTCGGGTAAGCGACAACGTCGCGAACGCTGGAGACGCCCGCCAAATAGCCTAGGAATCGATCGAAGCCTAGGCCGAATCCGCCGTGGGGTGCCGTGCCCCAGCGTCGAAGGTCGGCGTACCATTGGAGATGGCCCAGGTCTTCGCCGGGGAGGAGGTGAGGGTACAGGGATCCTTCGTCGGGGGCTGTGCCCTCGTCACCTGATGCGCGCTTGATCAGGCCGTGCTCGCGCATGTTCTGGATAAGCTCCGGGAGGCGATGCTCGCGCAGAGAGCCGCCCGCCACTTCGCTGACCTCCGGCAGGAGGAGGTCGAAGCAGGCGACAGTTTCGCCCGGCGTGGTGGTCGCCGAGGCGTCGGACGGGATCATGTAGAAGGGCTTGATTGGCTTCGGGTAGTCGGTTACGAAGACTGGGTGGCCGTCGTTGAGCACGTCCACGATATACTTCTCGTGTTCGAGTTGGAGTCCGCCCGTCCACGTTGGAGGGTACTCGAACGAGGCGCAGTCCTTGGTGACGGCGTCCTGGAGCAACTCGATGGCCTCGGTGTAGGTCATGCGCCGCCATTTGGGTCCGTCAATCATATCCTGCCAACGCTGGCGCAGGTCAGCTGGGGCTGCCGATTCTTCCGGACTGGATTCGCCCGGGCGTTTCGCACTGAGAATCTCCTGTCCCACGGGGGTGTCGTAGAGGCGGCGGGTGAGGTCGCGGAGGAGGTACTCGACGAGGTCGGTGAGGGAGTCTAGGTTGTCCATGAAGTTGGCCTCAGCTTCCAACATGTAGAATTCGCTCAGATGGCGCGGTGTGTCGCTCTTCTCGGCCCGGAACATGGGTGACATCGTCCAGACATTTCCGAGTTCGGCGGCGTAGGCCTCCAGGTGCAGTTGCGATGATACCGTGAGGTACTTTGGTGTCCGGAAGAAGTGCTCGCCATCCGCGGGGGTTGTCCCAACTGCCTCACGCGGCATCACTGTGAAGGTCTCGCCAGCGCCCTCGCAATCCGACGAGGTAATGAGCGGCGGGTGCACCTGGACGAAGCCGCCATTTGGAGCATGCCGAAACACGTTCCCGAGCTGGTATAGACATTCGGATCGGAACCGCGAGAGGAGGGAGTTGAAGGGCGTCCGAACGCGGAGATGGGGGATCTGACGGAGGAATTCGGGACTGTGGTATTTCTTTTGAATTGGGTAGCTCTGGAGTGGTGATGGCGCGTTAGCATGGGTCTGCTGTTGTAGCTAAACAACCTACCTCGGGGTCAGTTTTGCCCACGATATTGACGGCGGTGGCCTGGAGCTCATGGGTTTGCTCCTTGCCCGGTGGGCATGCCTTCCAAAGGCCGGATATTTCGACAGCGGTGCCGGTGGATAGTCTAGCGATCGTGTAGTAATGTCAGTATAACCAAATGCCTCGTCATATAATGAGTGACGGATTGAGCAAGACGCTCCGCGGGAAACGTACTCGGCGGCCTGCGACGGATTCAAAATCGCTTGCAAAGGCTTGACCGTCGAGCCATCGGAGATCTCGGCAAAGGCAAAGCGCTTCTGCTTGCGAACCGAGCGGATGAATCCGTTCAACTTGATCTCCTGGTCTTCCCAGCTGGATCCCTTCTGACTCTCGAGGAGCTGCGCGCAGCGGAGAAGCGTGGACCCGGCGGGCCTTGCTGCTGGCCTATGATTCAGTCGCGCAACCGACGTGGCGAATGTCCGCCGCCATGTCTGCATCTCTTGGGATTGTTGAGGTCGCACGAGCAAAAAGAGGTGGATTGGGAGCAGGAAACGCGGGTGCGCATCGGCTGCAAAGAACGGCGCCGCCGATCGATGATTCAGCGCGCTCCGCACTCGCGCCTACTGGAGCTGGAATACCGAGTAATTTGCTCCACAACGGGGTATAGCATAATAAGAAGTACATACAACTACAGCGGAGAATTTACACTGGAAATGTTTTGAGTAGGGATATGGAAATAAGCACGGCATGCCAGCACTATCAGTCTCGAAGCACACCAGTTCACAGCCCGCCAGAACACAACGAAATTAGGTCATATCGAGTTGCAAAAGTATTACTAGCAAGGTTGTCATCACATCGTCGTTCCCTGTTGTTCGTAGGCCTTTCGTTCTTCCTCAATCATCTCAATCGCATCCCCCACCTTGCCATCCGCAGCCGCAGCATACACCGCGATTCTCTGATGTCCGCCGTCGCTTGCCCCACCATATCCCAAGCTAACCAGGGTGGACACGCACTCGTCAATGCTGCGTTGTCTCGCATCCGGATGAACATTTTGGGTCTCGGACAACGGGCTCTCGAAGCTGTTGCGACGTCCTCCGCGGTGACGGTGGCGGCCTTCCGGTCTCCAGCCGGACATGCTGCGCGGGCTGTCCCTTCCCAAGTATCCAGAAAGACCAGAATCTCCCCAAGAAGAACGGGGTGACCGCTGGGTCTTTGAGCGTCGAACGTGACGGCGAGGCCCGAAAGCTCCCTCGTCAGGCATGTCATACAACTGACGATTTTCTGAGAATCGTTCCGGCTGTGCTGACGAGCCCTCGCGGCCTTCGTACGGGAACGTACCGGGGAGTCCCTGCAGCATAGCATCACTGCTCGCACTCTGCCCCTCGGTGTTACCCTCGGGTGCTTTGCCTTGAGATCTTGCCTGTGCAGGAGATGACTCCGCTTCTGGATTCTGCTCAGCTAGGAAGTGTGCTTCACGCTGCGATACTGGAGGAAAGCGACATTCCTCCAACTCACGGGTGAGATCGGGAATAGGGTCAAACGCGGAATTGGGCTCCGGGGGTGCCGGTCCTAGGACACTTTCAGGCTGGAGAGACGGGTAGAGTGAATTGAGCCGTTCAGAATCCTCCAGGGACGACCCTTCCGGGCCGTTTGCGGCAGATATTGCGTTGCCCAGGTTGCGGTTCTCGTTGGAACATAGGTCCGCTACGGTTAGCGGCACGGAACGTTTACCACTTGGCGATGTAGACCCATTTTCTTCGGCACTTTCTTTCGAGGAGGCCTTCTCTGACCCGGCGAGCGTGGCTGTTGAGCCTTGAAGCTCAGATGGCCTTGATTTATGGTCACTAACAGCAGGCACTGGTCCGCTCAATTCAGCTTGGAGTCGGGATTCCTCAGAACGCAGCCTCGCAATTGGGCTCTGGTCACTGAATTCCAAATTGATTGCGTGTCCGTCGATATGTGTGCCCTGCAGTGCTTCCAAGGCCGCCTTTGCTGCAGGGACGGACGGGAAAGACAGGTAGCCAAACCCAGCGTGCTTGTCGGTCCCGACGTCCAGGGGCAGATGAACATCCACCAAGAATCCCCTAGAGGCGAAAACGTCGCGAATCATCTTCTCACTGACATTGAATCCCACATTTCCGATGAACAATGATGTGTCCGTGGCGAGCTGTGCCTCAGAGGCCGCAGCGCCATCTCGTTCAGCCGACACTACATCATTCCTGGGTATTCCACGTGTTTCGTGATGAGTATGCTGGTGAAATGGGGATGGGCCCCAACCCCTGTGCCGACGCCGGTGTGCATGTGGGTGTGCATGGGTATGCGTTAGATGCGAGGGAGAGGGGATATGTGGATAATGAGGTGTATATGGAGGCCCAGCAGGGAAGGTCTGTGCCCGGGCTAAATGGTTGAAACCCTCGGGTATCGGCCATTGACCAGGTGGACCTGGGGGTGGTGGAGGGAAGTGGTGAGGTGGTGGGCCGAAGAAAGGATGAGGGGGGTGAGGGTGATAGGGATGAGAATGCGGAAACGGAGGTGGTGGTGGGGGAGGACGACAGTTTCGGTGGGAGAAACCACCGTGATATCCCCGATGAGGAGGTTGGAAAGGGTGTGAGTTTGGCTGGCCACGGCCGCCTGGTTGACCGGAACTGCTAGCCTCCCAAGGTTGATCTGAGCTGTCTTCGAAGCCAGAATCTTTCGTTCGTTCTTTCACTTTGGGCTCAGTCTTGTCCCTCCCCAAGTCTTGATTTTGAGACGGTTGGTCTCTTGAAGCGGGGGTTGCATCATTAGCCGGGACGGCGTCAGACGGTCTGGGGGTTTCCACGTGGTCGGGGTGGAGCACACCGTGATGCTCCTCAGGGGAAGCCTGGGGCTGACCGCTAGTTCGATTGCACCCAAACTCCGACTCGAACGCCTCGAACAAGGTATGTCCTACATTGCCAAGTTCCGATGCCATTGCGCGCAGACTGTCCACGGTGTCGGCGGCTGTGGGAAGCTCACCTCGAAGGATATTCCCTGTCGGTATACCAGCAACCGTCGAGTTATTGATCGAGGTGGTCAGCTGCCTCATCTGGGCTTCCAGAGCCGTGAGAGCACCTTGTACCGAGGCCCCAACATTTTCAGGAAGGGCCCTTTGGGCATTCTGCATATGCCGCTCAATCTCGGGGATACTTGACCTCACCCCAGAACTGAGCATTTCAGCCCCGTTGAGCAGATTCTGTATCGCATGCGTAAACGCATCGGTGGGGTTTGGAGGCCTAGAGGATTCGGTCCCCGTGGCCCCCTGGGCGGAGATTGAAGGTCCTTCCGATGGGTTGCCATCATTCACAGCCCTGGAAGCATCCAGGATCTTGGCCAATTCGGCCTCGAAAGCGGCCAAGAGAGGCGCCGTCTCATCATTACTGGTAGGTTCGACATGCTCATGCTCCGCCCCTGATTGCACCTCTGCTGGGGCGCTGGCAGCTGGGACATCCGCAGATGTTGACCCGGCCTGGACATTATCCGCATCCTGAGAGGCCTTCACTTCCTGCTTGAATTCAAACTTCTTCCACAATTCAGTTATCGAATTTGACCGTCGAATATCGAAAAGGTGCATCGGTTCAGGGATGGCAGCTTGCGGTATCGGGACAGGGTCGGTTGCAGGGTCAACGGGTTCATCGAGGCGTTGAGAGAGTTCAAGAGATGATCCAACCTATGAACATCCATCAGTATTGAAGTGACAAAGGATCGATCATGAGACATACTGTGATAAGCTCGCCATCATCGTCGTCAACGTAAGTTAGCCGTGCCCGGGGATGATTCGATGCTAGATTGTCGTACTCGGAAGCAGACAGCTGCACGATGCCCCGACGAGACCTAGGCGATGCCAGTTCACTTGGCAAGGGCAGGGAAGACGTCAGGGACTCTGCTGCAGAGGTATGTGATGGAGATCCATGAAGATCTCTGATCTGGAAAGGTTTCAACATCTTCGGCGATAAAGCACGGTCGCGGAAGAGCAAAGTCCCGCTTCCAGACCGTTAAGAGGCGAAATGAAGCCGACGAATGGATAACCAAGCAGCACACTGGTGATGTTGGTAGTACACGGCCAGGAAGATGAAAAGGGAGGGGGCTGCAGGCGATCAGAAAGAAAGAAAAGGGATCAAGCTTGACTGGAAGGAATCTAGGCCGTAGGATAAGGGTCTGAAACCCGGGGGGCGATAAGGAGGAGACAAAGGCTGGCAGTGGTCGTCGTCACTATTGCTGCTGCCTATGGGCGCCAGCGCGGTTGATTAGCTCGCCGTGGGATCGTCTTTGCCTCAGCTCAGACAACAGGATTCATCGTCATACGAAGGTCAGCTGCGGTGTAACAAGAAGGGAAGGCGCTGGACGGCACTCGAGGATCCAGGCAACCAGATGAGCAGCCTGGAGTTTAGAGTTGTTGAAGGATGAAGAAAGTGGAAAGGAAGAAGCAGTTGGTTGATGACCAGCGGTCTCCGATCGTATCTTTCCACTGACTGCGACTGAAGTAACTCGTTCCAGTCAAGCTTGCCTTTTCCCCCGCGCGGCTGGCAGCTGATTGGACGGCGGGGGATCAACTGACCCGTCAGTCTTGCTGCTAGTGTCCGGAGTACGTTGATTGAGGTTGTACGGAGTACATGGTACGTACTGCTGCTATCGTGCTCGTTCTAGCTGCAGCTGCGGTTCTGCATGAAGTAGAAGCACTGCTTCCCGGTGCTTAGATAGCTGAGAGCTGCACCATGGGGAAAGCAAGCTGCCTTCCCGGCTGCTTTAGGCTGACCCCCCCAGCACCTCCGCAACAACGATAGCATCTCTACATATCATTGATGAGGGGACCACCCGCGAATTTACATTATTGTTGATCCGCGTATTCTTCTCTAAGGTGGCTCCAAGTGGCCCTAAATTGCATGCTGAATGGCCTACCGAGTGTCTAATAAAGCACATCGTACTCGGTAAACTTTTCTTGTCCTGGTACGGAGTACTAATTTAGCTATCCGGTCAATCTCATCAGGAAAGACAGAGATAGGTTATACACCTGTTGTTACTAGTGCATCCCCTATTTGTATGACAGCCACGCCTAGGTGAGTAGGTGCAAGGCTTGCTAGCGTTGCCCTCCTGTTCTCTCATGAATTCTATCGTCCCGTTCCTGCATTGGGAAATAGTGTCGTGCATATATGTACCTGTCTGCACACTAGTACTGACCGTATAGAGCACCAGCCATGAATCAATCACCATCCGCCAGGATAATTAACTTCAATCGCAATTCGATTATATAATATAGCCAATCAATCCTGGATACCAATGTCCCATGCCAATATGACCGTTCGCCTACTAAAAGTCTCATAACTTTCAATACCACACTATCCCGTCGCCGAGCAGGAACTAGTAATCCCGAGACTTGCGGGCTTTCCTAGTCCAATTTACGCAACCCTTCCAATAAACAGAATTTCTATTGCATGCGAGGGACGCCTGAATCCTGGAGCTAGCGGTCAGACACGGCCGTTGCAACCAAATTACTCCGCATGTACTCCGTATGGGTTGGGTATATCCTGCTGCCTACTCTTTTACTTTCATAGACCTGGGTCTAGTGCTACTGCGTCACTTAGGCAGCGGTGACCCATGCGGTATCATGGTTCGATAGATTGCCACGCTATTGGTAGTGGATCAAGGTGATCGTATTGATTAGGATATGTCGGGGTAGTATTAGCATGGTTTCCGTATTGGTTGAGTACAATTTTTGACATAGAATGTTTTTTCTAAACCAGTAGTCCAGATATGAGGGCATCTGATGTTCTTTACATAACAGCCACATTACTCATCCATGCCGCCAGGTCCACCTTGCCGGCCCATTTGTCTGGCCTTCAGCAGTTCATCACAGAGCAGGAGGTTCGAGGCAATACCCGTGCTGGACGCGATGCAGTTGCGCAGCACGCGGAAGGAATCGAACACACCCTCCTGGATGGGGTCCATGGGCTCGCCGGTGGTCAGGTCCAAGCCAACGGTGTTGCCGTTCGACTGCTCGTCTTGCAAAGCCGCCAATGAGTCCTGGACATCGTGGCCCGAGTTAGCCGCAAGGGTCTTGGGAATGATCAGAAGAGCATCGGCGAAGGCCTGGACGCCCCACTTGGCCTTGCCCTTGACCGACTTGCGGAAGGCCTCGGAAGAAAGGTGAGCAGCGCAGGCCACCTGGAAACCACCGGCACCGGGGATGACACAGCCATCAACGATGGTGTTGTATACGGACCGCAGACCGTCGCGGACAGCATCCTTGACCTGTGCGATGGTGTGCTGGTTGGGTCCCTTGATGAGGATAGTGACGGACTTGGGGTCCTTGACTTCCTCAACGAAAGTGAACTTCTCTTCGCCAAGCTGGTGCTCGTAAACGAGGCCAGCCCATCCGAGAACATCGGGCGTCAGGTCCTCAACGCTGTTCTGTGCAGTACCGCCACAGATAAGCTGGAGACGCTCCATGTTCCTCCGCTTAGCTCTCCGGAGAGCCAGGATACCGTTCTTAACCAGGACATCCAAGCTCAGGGGGTCAATTCCCTTCTGGTTGATGACAACGAAGTTCTTGTTCGGGTCAGTGCCGCAAACATGCTGCTTGAGCTCCACGATCTTCTTCAGCTTGGCATCCACGAACTTGCGCTCACTCTCCACCAACTTGTCCCTCTGCTCGGCAGAAGAGTAGTAGAAACCGGAGTTGATTTCCGATTTCTCGTACTCCAGACTCACGTTCAATGTCAGGATGAACGCGTTCTCCACACGCTTGGGCATGTCAGGGTGTCTGGCACCGTGGTCGAGGGCGAGACCACGGATGAGTCTAGTGTCGGAAGACGTCCGATGTTGCATGGTCATGATCTCAATCATGTGCAGATCCGGCTTCTCGGGAGCTCTGTGGATGGCGAGAACTGCATCGACGATATCAGGGGTAAGTTTCTCGGCGAGGGCACTGTTCAACTTCGTGCTAAGGGACGTCCGGGCAACGGAAAGCAAAAGTTCGCGGTCAATGGGCCGTTCAAGCTTGAACTGATCAAGGAACTATGTACCACCACGATTTAGTATTGTAGAAATGTAGTCGTAAGCCTCAGAATACTGACCTTCAGGGCTTCATTCTTGGCGATCTCATAACCATCCGTGATGACACGAGGGTGCAAGCCCTCGGAGATGTGTCGGTTTGCCTGCTTCAGAAGCTCACCCACCAACAAGACAACGGATGTCGTTCCATCACCGGTGATATCATCCTGTGCCGTTGCAGCTCTGGCAATCATAACCTTTCGGGTGTATTAGAAAAGGGCGGTTCGGAGAGGATGAGGAAGAAGACCGCTTACAGCCGTGGGGTTTTGGATTTGCTATAACAATTAGCCTTAGTTCCTATAGTTCTTCTGGAAATAGTTCCTACTCACCATCTCACGCAGCAGAACATTGCCATCCTTGGTCAATTTGATCTGTTTGCACCTCGGTCAGAAGAATCCTAGATAGCCATCTTTGAGGGAAGATTTCATACTCCGCCTGCACCATCCACCAACCTGAGATTGGTCAGCTCTGCATCAGTCCGATATTGTCTAGAAAAGAAACATACATCTTCAGTGTCCCCGAGGGGCCAAGGTTAGACTTCAGAACATCCTGAAGACCCTCACCAGCGCTGATGTTGACCTTCAAGGCCTCCGCTCTCCGCTGCGAATTGTTAGTCTCTGCTGGACCACTGAGGGGCTAAAGGTCGGGGGGGAAAGTGGGAGGCAGAATGTAGGTGCATACATACCCTCGACTCGGCCTTGGGATTGAGTAACTGCGTTGCAGACATTTCTGCAGCACGAATGAGCGACAAGCAACAAAGCCCAACGAAAGAACCGGGAACAGGATCGGCTGGCTGGTGCTGGAGGCCCCTAAGACGATGCCCGCGCGGTCACAAACCTGGTGGTGTTTGCCGTCGAATGCGGTGAGCCGTAGTTTTGGCAAAAAGCCCACATTCGGTGTTCGCACTAGCGCCGCCGCGAAAAAAAAGAGCTCCGACGGCTCCAACTCTGCAATTCTCTACCCTCCAGGCTTTTCTTCAACTCCACGTCGGTCCCACGGCAGGTCTACGGTCGCATTTCCCCGGCAAATTGAGAAGCGGGCTCCATCGCTCGCACGTAAAGGACCGTTTTGTCTGATTTTTTAGGGCCTTTCCCTCAATTTCGCAATGGCCGACTTTCTTCTGTTCGAGAGCCCTATGGGCTACTCGCTTTTCAAGGTCGCCCACCAGGGTGACAGCGTTGGCAACCGCTTGAAGGAGGTTCAGGAAGGTGTGAACGACTTGGCTACCTTTGGTAAGATGGTCGAACTCGCCAGTTTCCTGCCTTTCGAGTATGTGGTTCAATTTTTCTCCCCATGGATTTCCCCCCCAGGTTCCTGACACTTTACAGGAACAACAAGCAGGCCCTTGGTGAAATCAACGATGTCTCGGAAGGTGTCGCTTCGGACACCCTGATCTCTTTCCTCGAATTGAACCTGCCCAAGCCCAACAAGAAGAAGAAGGTTATTCTGGGACTTTCCGACAAGGCTCTGGCCGGAAGTATCAAGTCCGCCTTCTCTTTCGTTGACTGCGAAACCGGTGACACCAGCGAGGTTGTCCAGGACATGCTCCGTGGAGTTAGACTGCACGCCACCAAGCTGCTGAAGCAGCTGCGCGAGGGTGATATGGACACCGCTCAGCTTGGTCTGGGTCACGCCTACTCCCGCGCCAAGGTCAAGTTCTCCGTCCAGCGCGATGACAACCACATCATCCAGGCCATTGCTATCCTCGACCAGCTCGACAAGGCCATCAACACCTTCTCCATGAGAGTGAGAGAATGGTACTCTTGGCACTTCCCTGAACTCTACAAGATCGTCTCCGAGAACCAACGCTACGCCCAGGTTGCCCTGTTCGTCCAGGATAAGAAGAACTTGACCGACGACAAGTTGCACGACCTTGCTGCCCTTGTGGAGGACGATGAGGGTGTCGCCCAGAGCATTATCGACGCTGCTAAGCACAGTATGGGTCAGGAGATCTCCGAGACTGACATGGAGAACGTTATCTCTTTCGCCCAACGAGTTGTCAGCCTGTCCAAGTACCGCAAGTCTCTCCACCAATACTTGATTTCCAAGATGAGCGTTGTCGCCCCCAACCTTGCTGCCCTGATTGGAGAGATCGTTGGTGCTCGTTTGATCTCGCACGCCGGAAGCTTGACCAACCTGTCCAAGTACCCCGCTTCTACGGTTCAGATCCTTGGTGCGGAGAAGGCCCTTTTCAGAGCCCTGAAGACCAAGGGTAACACCCCCAAGTACGGTCTTCTGTACCACTCTTCTTTCATTGGAAGAGCTGGCCCCAAGAACAAGGGCCGCATCTCGCGCTTCCTCGCCAACAAGTGCTCCATCGCTTCCAGAATCGACAATTTCTCCGAGGAGCCGTCGACCAAGTTCGGAGAAGCCCTTAAGCAGCAGGTTGAGGAGCGTCTGGAGTTCTACGCTACCGGCGCTGCCCCCACCAAGAATGAAGTCGCCATGGTAAGTAAATGACTAATCTTTTTAATATGCTACGGATCTCGATATTCTATTGAAACCAAAATGCTGATCGTTCTGCAGAAAAATGCCATGGATGCTGTCCTTGCCGACATTGACATTGACGGTGGCGAGAGCGACGAGGAAATGAAGGATGCCGATGCCGAGGAGTCCGAGAAGAAGGACAAGAAGGAGAAGAAGGAAAAGAAGGACAAGAAGGAGAAGAAGGAGAAGAGCGAGAAGAGCGAGAAGAAGGAGAAGAAGGAGAAGGGTGACAAGGAAGAGAAGAAGAAGAAGCGCAAGTCCGACGTCGGCGAGGGCGAGTCCGACAAGAAGAAGCGGAAGCACGATAGCGATGCTGAGCCGTCCAAAAAGAAGAAGAAGGTTTAAAAGCACCGAGTCTTGGGACAGGAGGGCGTCATTGTCGCGGCGTTGTTGGGTTTTCTTATTCTTGCCATCCACGTTCTGTTTTCTCCTTGACGACTTGATGGGCTGGGTTTTTGTAAATTATTCGATTGAGGCCTGTGTCGTGCCAAAATTTGTGTGTAGTTCTTGCTGCCAATCCGATATGGCTTTTCTTGGTTTAGAATCAGGGCCTTGACGCTACTAACTGACCATGCATGCAGCTCTGGATACTCCGGAGTCCGTTTAGATAGTGTAACGAGGGATGCACTCGACTGCTTATTCACCCGTCGGGCGAGGGCCGACGACAACCCAGACCTCCTCCCCTTCCCCTCTCCAGGGTGATCCAACCCCATTGCGCCTCCCCTTCTTTCAGTCATGATGATGATGGCCCGAGCACCAGGGCTCTCCACCGTTATCTAGTTATGATGGATTCGTTTACTGCTTCCGGTCTGGATCGTTAGAAGCTAACCGACCATTGAAGCGCCCACATCCTAGCTCCTTTGACACACCCGGTCTGTTCAATGTGATGCCCCCACATCGCATTCAATCCCAGCCCCGCGATGATGCAAACAACCTGGCCGACGATGCCCTTGGAATCGCCCAAACGCAAACGCGCATCATCCGAAGAATTGGACTACTGCAGTCCTCCTGCCTCCCCGACGTCGAGCGTTTCTCTTCCCAGCCTTCAGGAAACTAGGGTCCGGGAAGCAGAAGACTGGGGAAGATACAGCCCGCGAGCAGTAGTGGCTAGTCGCCTAGGACAATTGGCCATCCGCGGGGATCAATTCTCTACGTCTCCCATTCCGTATGGAGCAGATCCTTCTGCGCAGTCGGGGAACTGGCTTAGCGCATACGATGAACCCCAAGGCACTCACGACGTACCCGAAACGAACCCTTCGATGGAGGGCAGTCCCAGCCCAGGTGGAATAGCAGAGATTGCAGAGAGCATTCGACCTCGCGACGGTGACAAAAGATCTCCGGCGTTACCCAGCAAGAAACGGTCCACGCCAAGCCCTCGCAAGAAAAGAATCCCCTCGACTACCTCTAAGATGCGCACCGGCAGAGCATCACCCCCTCTCACGGGCAAGACAGCTGAGGACCCCCTTACCTGGCATGACTCAGAGATTACCGGTCATAATCCGACTGACCCGACTGATGATGGATACGGCATGAATGGTATCGGATTCAAGCCGACTGCAGCTATGGCTTGGGCTCGGTCACAGAGGAGACAGAAACAGGTTGCAGAATGGAAAAACCGCGAGGCAAGAGAAGCGCGCGAACGGCGACGGGAACGCCGCGATGGCGCTGATTTTGATAAGATACGGACCATCCAATCGGGCGCTATTCAGAAAAAGGTCAAATTTGACGTCTAAATGCCGCTACCAGGAAGTCTTATATGAGCCTCTTTTCTATAAAATGGGGTATTTTTGCGAAATTTTAACCTCTTGGAGTTCTTTGGTTCGGGATAATATGAAATGGGCGTTGGTCGTTCGGTTGGATGAGTGACATCGCCGACAAGGTTGGATAGGGCCGCGGCCCATAACACAAGTAGAGGAATATGTACTTGGAACCCAACCTACTATACACAGTACTATACAATGAGATCCCTCAAACTCCAGTACTCCATGCAATGCGCAAACCGCCTACCAGAACTTGTAGTTCGATAGGTTGGTCCAGCTCTTCCGCTTCCTTTCTTCCTCGGCCAAGCGTGCGGCCTCCTCAATCTTCTGTTCCTTCTCTCGTTGTCTCTTAAGCTTGAGCTCCTTCATCAATTCGACTGCCTGCTTCATGCCGTCCAATTCCTCCACCCGACGCCGCTGGCAGAACTCGTGCGCTGCGAGGGCTGTAATAGCGAAGGCACCGACCGCCCAGTTACAAGCGGTCCACACGGAGCGCAGTCCTACATTAAATTATTCCATCAGCTACCATATACTGCATCAAGGTGCCAGCTGGTGACTCCTACCTCCAACCACACCCCTCACACCACCAACACCGAACCCTGCGCCGATTCCGAGAAGTAGCGAGTCGCGCGCACAGGGTGCCTTGTGAAATGATGTGACATTTTCGAGGGACATTGACTTCATGGCTTCGGTGACGGTGATATCCTTGGTCGTTCTTCCAGACTTGGTGCCCGCTGATGGCAGCATATTCACGGGCTCTTCAGGATTTCCGAAAGCCTCCCACAGCTTCCCGACTTGCGACTTGGGAAACTCATGTTTCGGCTTCCGTTCTTGCGGGCTGACCTGTTGTTCAGGCTCCTTCACTTCCGGAGTGGGTGCAGTCGCTCCCCGCGCATCATCGGCCATGATGAGAGGTCTAATTGTGGATTCCAGATGCCTCGTCAATGCTATACCTCCAATTACGGCGAGCGTTTTCTTGACCAGGAAACAATGCGGGCGGTCGGAGAAACCTGTGCTCCGGACCTTTCCCCGGTAGAGGAAGCAGAAGAGGATAGTTTCGCCGAGCGGCCCACGATCGGCCAATGGCACGCGTAAAGTAGAAAACGCGAACGCGTCGGAATGGCGTAGGGCAAATCTGGGCTCCGCAGCCATTGCAAGTGGATCAACTACTAAATCAGTTACATTGAAGCGCTCAATCGAGTCCGCCAGCAGCATACCTCTTGGACAAAAAGAAGCTAGTCTTCGCGAAATCAGCTATGCGCAGCTCTGTCCTGTGTTAAGATATCATTGCTTTCCATGTTTTACCCAACGTCTCATCTTGCCCTGCAGTGATCTTCAGCCCCGGCCAGTGGGCGCGTCGTCGCGATGCCTTCAAGAAAACCCAGCAAGTTCGGCAACAAGTTTCGGTCCAGTGCAGCTTCTTTTAACCCCAAGCGAACAAAAACAATCGAGTTCTCGTCCCTTCGGTCCACAGAAGCAACCTCTCAAGATGAGAAATTCGAGTCGATCCGGCTGGCTAACAGCATCGATGAATCCTTGGGGTTCCCGCGCTTTGAGTCCGGCGAAAAGCGAGTGGGATGGCTTATCAACATGCACAGCACGTCCATAGAAGATCCGAATGTCCCCGGAGGACGCGCCGGCGTGGATTACTATTTCCTCGAGGATGGCGGCGGAAGTTTCAAGGCGACTGTCGAATACGACCCATACTTCTTAATTGCCGTGAAAAAGGGCCGTGAGACCGAGGTCGAGGAATGGTGCCGGAGGACGTTCGAAGGGCTTATCAAGAAGGTGTCGCGGGTTGAGAAGGAAGATCTCCAGCTGCCAAATCATTTGCTTGGGTATAAACGCAACTTTCTTCAACTCAACTTTGCAAATGTGAGCCATCTATTGGAAGTCCGCAAGACACTGCTTCCTCTCGCAGAAAAGAACAAGAAGAATGTAAATATGATGGATACGTATATGGAGATTTCCAGGTAGGTTCAAGCATCTGGGTTTCGTTGTTGAAGTTAAGGCTGACTAGGATAGCGCAAATGCTGGCTTTGACCTTTTTGATGATGAACTTGTTAACGAATCACGATCTAATGGCACTATGAACGCGAGCGATTTCATTCTCGACATTCGAGAATATGATGTTCCTTATCATGTTCGAGTCTCTATTGACAAAGGTCTGCAAACTTCGCTAGATCTGGCATCTGTTTGCTAACCTCGTCAAGACATCCGTATAGGGAAATGGTATACAGTGGAGGCAAAACACGGTGTCATCACTTTGAAATGTATAGAAGAGCGACTCACACGAGCCGACCCGGTCATTCTAGCGTTCGATATTGAGACAACCAAGCTACCGCTGAAATTTCCCGACTCCGTGATTGATCAAATCATGATGATATCCTATATGATCGATGGACAAGGATTCTTAATCACCAACCGTGAGATCGTATCCGAAGACATCAATGATTTCGAATACACGCCAAAGGCAGAGTACCATGGTCCATTCATGATTTTCAACGAACCCGACGAACGAGCTGTCTTGGAGCGGTTTTTCGAACATATCAAGGAAGCGAAACCAACTGTCATTGCGACATACAACGGTGACTTTTTCGATTGGCCTTTCGTGGAAGCCAGGGCGAGCGTTCTGGGAATCGACATGTATAGAGAGATCGGTTTCCGCAAGAATAGCGAGGATATCTACCAGAGCGACCACTGCGTCCACATGGACTGCTTCGCTTGGGTGAACCGTGATAGTTATCTGCCTCAGGGAAGTCGTGGCTTGAAAGCTGTGACTGTCGCAAAGCTTGGATACGATCCTGATGAGCTTGATCCGGAGCTGATGACTCCGTATGCGAGCGAGCGGCCCCAAACTTTGGCCGAATACTCCGTCTCCGATGCGGTCGCGACCTACTACCTGTATATGAAATACGTTCACCCCTTCATCTTCTCGCTTTGTACAATTCTCCCTCTCAATCCCGATGACACGCTGAGAAAGGGAACCGGAACTCTATGCGAGATGCTTCTAATGGTGCAAGCGTACCAAGGAAACATCGTCCTGCCGAACAAACACAAAGACCCGCCCGAGTCCTTCTACGAGGGGCACCTGCTCGAATCAGAAACTTACGTTGGAGGACACGTCGAAAGTATTGAGGCAGGTGTATTTCGAAGTGATATCCCCGTCACCTTCAACGTGGAACCTGCTGCCATAGACGAGCTTCTTCGGGATTTGGACGCGGCATTGAAATTCAGTATCGAGGTGGAAGAGAAAAAGTCATTGGATGATGTCACGAACTACGAGGAGGTCAAGAAGCAGATTGCGGACAAGTTGAAGGACCTGAAAGAGAAGCCACATCGGGATGATGTGCCTCTCATTTACCACTTGGACGTTGCCTCCATGTATCCGAACATCATGATCACCAATCGACTACAACCAGACTCAATGATCCAGGAGTCTAATTGTGCCGCTTGCGACTTCAACCGGCCTGGAAAGACATGCGATAGGCGACTACCATGGGCATGGCGAGGTGAATTTCTTCCCGCCAAGCGCGACGAATACAATATGATTCGCCAGGCAGTTGCAAATGAAAGGTTCCCTGGAAAGTACAAGAATAGCCCAATGAGATCGTTCGGTGACATGGGCATTGAAGAACAAGCCGCCATCATCAAGAAGCGGCTCCAGGATTACAGCAAGAAGATCTACCACAAGATTCACGACAGCAAGACCATGGTCCGAGAGGCCATCATCTGTCAGCGAGAGAACCCATTCTATGTGGACACTGTCCGCAGCTTTCGAGACCGAAGATACGATTTTAAGGGGAAACAGAAGGTCTGGAAGGGTAAGATCGAGTCTCTGAAATCTTCGGGGGCGTCAGCCGCGGAGATTGAAGAGGCGAAAAAGATGATTATTCTCTACGACTCCTTGCAGCTTGCCCATAAAGTCATTTTGAACAGTTTCTACGGTTATGTCATGAGAAAAGGTTCTCGGTGGTATTCGATGGAGATGGCTGGTGTGACTTGTCTGACAGGCGCTCGGATCATTCAGATGGCAAGAGAGCTGGTTGAACGCATCGGTCGCCCCCTGGAGCTCGACACTGATGGTATCTGGTGTATGCTGCCAGGTACATTCCCAGAAGATTTCTCGTTCGCTTTGAAGAACGGCAAGAAGCTCGGTATCTCATACCCTTGTGTCATGTTGAACCACCTCGTTCACGGAAGTTATACGAACCACCAGTATCAGACACTTGTCGACCCCGCCACATTCAAGTACGAGACGCACAGTGACAATTCGATCTTTTTCGAAGTCGATGGGCCCTACAGAGCGATGATCTTGCCAACCTCAAAGGAGGAAGACAAGAACCTGAAGAAACGTTATGCAGTGTTTAACCATGACGGCTCGCTGGCCGAACTGAAAGGTTTCGAGGTCAAACGTCGTGGAGAGTTGAAACTGATCAAAATTTTCCAAACACAAATCTTCCGGTTCTTCCTGGAAGGTTCGACTCTCACGGATACCTATGCTGCAGTGGCCAAGGTAGCTGACCGGTGGCTGGATGTACTTTACGAACACGGTGCAACTTTGGCCGACGAGGAACTGATTGAGCTCATTTCGGAGAACAGGAGTATGACGAAGACCCTGGAAGAATATGGAAATCAGAAATCGACATCGATCACGACTGCACGGCGTTTAGCAGAATTCCTGGGCGAGCAGATGGTAAAAGACAAGGGCTTGAACTGCAAATACATTATATCTTCAAAGCCACGGAACACGCCTGTCACTGAGCGAGCCATTCCAGTGGCGATCTTCTCAGCCGAGGAAAGCGTAAAACGATTCTTTTTGCGCAAGTGGCTGAAAGATGACCCTGGGGATATGGATCCGCGTACAGTGATTGACTGGGATTACTATCTGGAGCGGTTGGGTTCCGTTGTGCAGAAGCTCATCACCATCCCAGCTGCGTTGCAAAAGATTCGTAACCCGGTTCCCCGAGTTGCTCACCCGGACTGGCTGCAAAAGCGGATCAACACCAAGGATGACAGATTCAAGCAGACCAAGATGACAGATATGTTTACGAAGTCGGAGAAGAATCCATTGACAGATATCTCGACGAACATTCTCGACCATCGTGTTCAGCATGCCGGCGATTTGGATGAAGTGATAGCGAGCTCAACCCAGAAGCTGAAGTCATCACCCGATGGCAAGGTCTCGCAAAAGCGGAAACATCCCGAGGGCCTGTCAAAAACGTCGCTCGATCCTTTTGCCACCCTTCCCGCGAAGATGCCATCGCCGACAAGTGATTATGTTGGGTTCCTAAAGTACCAGAAGCAGAAATGGAAGATTCAGAAACAAGCCCGAATTCGTCGCCGTCAGCTCTTTGGAGAAAGGGCCAACGCAGGCGGCGACTCGCTAAGCAATCTCTTCAGGAATCAGGCCGAGTTATTGTACATCAAAACTTGGCAGATTCTGCAGCTTTCTGAGACGACAAGGCCTGGAATCGTGCGTGCGTTCGTTCTGATCGACCGAAAGATCCACGCTCTCACAGTCAAGGTTCCCCGTCAGCTTTACGTGAATCTCAAGCAGGACTCGCTTCCTGATGTTGATGTGCCAGATTGCGAGGTTGAGAAGGTCAACCATACGTTGCCCAACGGGCATCCTTCAGTCCATTTGTTCAAGTTGACATTGTCCGAAGAAACATACCTTCGCGAGGCGGAAAAGATCGATGTCCTTTTCCAACACCCTAGTGTTGAGGGCGTCTATGAAAAGAACATCCCTCTCAACGTCCGAGCAGTGCTCAGACTGGGTAGCATATGCACATTCGATGAGGAGCAACGAGGTGTCCTCGGAGAAGGGTTGGACCGCGGCTTTGACCTCTCAACTCTATGCCGTACAACCACCGAGCAGCCATATCTCCTAGACTCCTCCATGGCCTACCATTATCTCTACCATGTCGCATCTGGAGACAGGCAGATCTTTGCCCTTTTCTCGAGTACAAAGAACGAGGCACATGTTGTGATCCTAAACCGCACGAGGGATGTTCAGGGTCTCCCAAACCTCGACAAGATCTACTCTGAACTTCTCGCGCGTAGGATGCAGAACCTGGAAGGGGATCAGCTGCAGGCTGCCTTTGAATACCAGGAGAAGATTCATTTCAAGACCACACAAGTAACTACCAGGAGAAAAGCTCACCTGGAAGTTGGAGACTTGGTTAAGAAGTTCAAATCCGAGGAGACCCAACCAGCCATTATGGTCATCCAATCGCAGCAAAGGAAGCGTCTATGTCACGATATTCCGATCTTGCGAGAATACCCTATTCTCCCAGTCAAACCCGAAGTGTCAGATATGGACCTCCCACCTTTGGGTTGGCAATCTTTCGTTGCCAGGCGATTGGTCACTCACTACCTGTATCTCTCTGCTTGGGTTCAGCACTTGACCTTGCTCGCCAGATATGGTGATGTTCCCCTTTGCAACTTGGAGAACGATGACCCCCGCTTCCTCATTGATATTTCGTACGCCAGACGGCTTCAACAGAACAACGTGGTCCTCTGGTGGTCCTCGAACCCTCGGCCCGACCATGCAGGATACGAGAAGGATGATATCTCGGGACCTCTCGAAAAGGTTGCTATGCCATCGGTGAACGTCCCCAGCGCGTATACCACGGTATGCATCGAGCTGGAAGTCCGCAATCTGGCCATCAACACCATCCTGACCTCGTCCATTATCAACGAGATGGAGGGTGCAGATACTCTTCTGGCTTCTTCCGGACAATCCGCAGACGCAAACGGAGGGGTCTTGTATTCCGAAAAGGCGTTCGCTTCGGCCGGTGCCGTTGTGTTGCGTGAAATGGTCAAGCATTGGTGGACGGAGGCTTGCGAAGGAAACAGCATGGCCGATATCATGGTGCAGCATCTGATTCGATGGGTCGAGAGCCCAGTCTCGTGTCTCTACGATCGTTCCTTGCATCACTATGTACGGATGCTGTCAAGGAAATCCTTCCAGCGGCTAATGGCCGAGTTCAGGCGTGTTGGGTCAAATGTCATCTTTGCCAGCTCCACGCGTCTGCTGCTTCAGACCTCCAAAACGGAAGTGGGCAATGCCTATGCCTACAGCCAGTACGTGCTCAAGTCCATCCGAGCCAATCCGTCGTTCCATTTCATCGACCTTGAGATCAAGGAATATTGGGACTACCTCCTTTGGTACGATGAGTACAACTACGGTGGCAAGGGTTGCCAAGAAGTCACCGAGTCGGATGAACAGGAATTGGAAACCGTCATGCATTGGCAGCTCAATCGATTTTTGCCCACGCCCATGCAGACTATTTTCCACGACTGGGTTGTGGAGTATATCGAACTGATGCACGGTCTCAAGCGGCCGGATACAAACGATTCCTCTACACCTCGAATGACGCAGATTCCTATTGGACGTCCTAATGACGAGGACAGCGAGGAGGTCTCGGCTATCCTCGCCGAGAAATTCTCGAAACCGCTGAAGAAACAACTCACGGGTCTCATCCGCCGGCAGCGTGACGAACTTTTACACCCAGAGCTCGCATCCGATTACGCCTTCCCCGTGCTCCCCGGTGTGCTGTCGGACCCCAATGAAGAGAAGCGCAACCCTGTGTTAGAGCTGGTGAAATTGCTTATGCAGGTTCTCAGTCTGTCAAAGACCACTACGATGGAAACGCGGTTGCTGCGTCGTGAATTGCTAGCACTGTTCGAGGTGAGAGAATTTAGCAAAGAAGGGCGCTTCGAAAACCCGGGCACCAGCCTGAAACTTCCGGAGCTCACCTGCGGCGCTTGCTGCTTGATCCGGGACCTGGACTTGTGTCGAGACGAGGATGTTCTCCCCGAACCCGGTGTGGACGCGGGCAAAGCCTCAACCAAGCCATGGCGCTGTCCCTTCTGCCAGACCGAGTATGACCGGTTGGCGCAGGAAGAGATGCTGATCGGTCAGGTGCAAGGGTACATTGTCGGATGGCAAACCCAGGACCTGAAGTGCTCGAAATGCGGCAACCTCAAGATCAGTGACTTTATGGAGCATTGCTCTTGTAGTGGAGTGTGGGTGGAAACGATGGATCGGAAGGAGATTGAGAAGCGGCTGCACATCCTGAACAGCGTGGCCAAATTCCACGGACTCAAGTTGTTGGAGAGCGTTGTGGGGGAGGTTCTGGAGCAGATGTAACCCTGTTTGACCTTGCATTGCTTGTTGTTTGAGCGTTGTTGGAGGCTATACCCGCGGGAACTATACATTTCTTCGGTTCGAGATATACATCGTCGGGGACCACATTGATCGGCGTTGCGGAGGGAATGATTATTGATTGACCATACGGAGCAGATAGATAGATAACATATCACTGCTCGTCATTAATCCAATACATGGCATGACGCATGCATAATGAGTTGACTCGTGCAGCATGATCACCATTGTGTAGGGAAACTATTGAAGCGCGAAAAAGAAAGGGTGCAGACAGAAGAAAGACTAGCGAAAGATAAGCGCCTCCCTCTGTGTAGGAAGCCTGTGATCCATGGATCGAGGCCTTGGCACGTGGGTGGCAGTCGCACCGCAATCTGTCAGCCAACAAACGATCTATCACTTCTGCCGATCCATCCCTCCAGCGACTTCCACCTTCAGAGAGCAGCGCAGGGACAAATTTCCCATTCTGTTCGGCATCCTACGGTTATAGCATTCATCGCTGCTGGTCCGGTCCCCTCCAGGCAGCGTCCCTCCGGCGAGTCCACCGCAAACCCCGCAGTCGGACTCCACCACATCGTCCGATTGCGACAGGACGACGGTCCCCATCCTGTCTATCACCCTTGCTCGTTTTAAATACTGGTGAGTCCGCAAGCTTTCTGCATGCGCTCAAGTGATTTCTGATTGGGCCCGGCGTGATTAAGATCCGCCATCTTCTTTATCCATCTGCTGACCGCGGGGCCGCCAGACGCAGGCTTTCACCAAACCACCCCTGTCCGTCCATACGAGCATCAACCGTCACTCCCTTACTCCTTTTCTACCTCCTCTCTCCGCCCTATTATCTACTTCTCTGATCATTGCAAAATGGCGTCACAACCGCAAGCAGGCCAGCGACCCAAGGTCCAGCCCTGCCGATACAAGACCGGAAAGACCCTAGGAGCCGGCTCCTACTCGGTCGTCAAGGAATGCGTGCACATCGACACAGGCCGGTACTATGCAGCGAAGGTGATCAACAAGCGCCTGATGGCAGGGCGTGAGCACATGGTATATCTCCACCCAAGCCAATCAGCCCGGTTGGCGATCATCCAGACATAACGCAGGAGGGCTAATGATAAGGAATGTTGGTATATTGATAGGTCCGGAATGAGATCGCGGTGCTGAAAAAGGTGTCTATGGGTCACCAAAACATCTTGACCCTGGTCGATTACTTTGAAACAATGAACAACTGTACGTGCCCCTTGCTACGGACATGAGCAGACTTGCGAAACAGGACCAACCATCTGCATTTTGACAGTGTATCTGGTCACCGACCTTGCGCTTGGTGGTGAGCTTTTCGATCGAATTTGCCGTAAAGGCAGCTACTACGAATCCGACGCTGCGGACCTCATCCGTGCGATTCTGTCTGCCGTGGCGTACTTGCACGACCATGGAATCGTGCATCGGGATTTGAAGCCGGAGAACCTTCTATTCCGCACTCCAGAGGACAATGCGGATCTTCTGATTGCGGACTTTGGTTTGTCCAGAATCATGGATGAGGAGCAGTTCCACGTCCTTACCACGACGTGCGGCACGCCAGGATACATGGCCCCCGAGATCTTTAAGAAGAGCGGTCACGGAAAACCAGTGTACGTTGCTTTTTCATCTTATTTTTTTGGTGCAAATCTGAGACTTATACCTAACTATTCTGCAGAGACATCTGGGCCATCGGTGTTATCACCTACTTCTTGCTATGCGGTTACACCCCCTTCGACCGCGAGTCTAACCTGGAAGAGATGCAGGCCATCCTTGCAGCAGACTACTCCTTTACCCCTATTGAGTACTGGCGCGGCGTTTCCCCCGACGCACGGGACTTTATCAAGCGGTGCCTAACCATCGACCCTAACGCTCGCATGACGGCCCACGAGGCCCTTCAACACGCCTGGGTCAACCCGCCCTACGACACTTCCGCCGACAAACTCGGCTCCGGCGCAGATCTCCTCCCCACTGTCAAGAAGAACTTCAACGCTCGTCGCACCCTCCACAAGGCCATCGACACTGTGCGCGCCATCAACAAGCTTCGCGAAGGTGGCGGCCTGATGATGGACGGGATGATGAGCGTCGACCCGAAGCCGGAACGAGTCAACGGCAACGACGTCATCGAAGAACGTCGCGACCACGACGGACACATGGAGATCGACGGCCGTTCCAACGCCCGTGGTCAGACGGAAGAGCAGATTCGCGCTCAAGAGCGGAAAGTCCAGGAAATGGTCGCTGGGTTGTGGAGTCGGACCGTGAGGAAATAAGATCATTATCAATGCCACTATCTGTTTCTTTCAGTGGACTTGATACCTTCTTCTCCTTCCCTCGGCTGTCACTCGCTTCTTAGTCTATATTTTCTCTCGCTTCCCTCACTTACCCTTGATGGGGATGACATTCTGGTTCTCTTGGAAAAATTTCGGTCTTGGTTCGTTACAGCATTCTTCCGTCATATTATACTCTACTTTACTTAGTTACTTAACATGGGAATCGATATTGGGTCCAATTCTATCATAAAAATCAGTGTTCTACAGATTATGTTCAGTATGTATTATTTTGGGAGGTAAGATGAATTCCAGAGGTGGTATGTAGGCCGGATGGCTAGATAATGTTCATTAGAGGAGTGATGAGACCTACATAGATCATGTATGTTAAATCGATATATGTAGTAGATGTGTCCCGTGTATGTAATAGCCAACCGAGAAGAAAAGAAAAAAGAGAAGCAAACGCCATCATCCATCTCATTGACGCCATCATATCATGAAGTAGCTCGTTCAATTAGTTTCGTCGATGGCGAATCAACTCAGGAGCTGTTCGCTCCCGTCATCCAACGAGAGAACCCACTGGCGCCATGCTTGCCAGTCCTCGTAACTGCTGCTGGCTTTGAGGCCCTGGTATTTGACAGCCCGAAAGTCGGAGACTTGCTCCCATGGCTTGGTGGTAGACTGGCTGGTACTGTTGCTGCCTCGCAGGAACCGTCTCGCCATGCTCTCGCTCGGCCCGTCCCAGCCTGCTTTGTGCATCAGGCTAATGACGGTCTCTTCTTTGGTCCAGCCCTGCTCTACGGCGACGTCGGGGAGATAGGTGGCTCCGTAACGTCTCCCGCGGTGGATGAAGGAGATGCGGAGACCATGCACTCCGAGGATCCAGTCCATGGCGTTGGTACATGGCTCGAAGGACCCGAGGAGGGTCAATGAGCATGAGAGAGAGGGGAGAAGAGACTCGGGGATCGGGGAGAACCGAGTATCATCAAATGCGCTGTGGGCGGTTAGCACGCGCGAGCCTTACCAAGGTGTATGTATGGAAGGCCCGTTCTTGTGAAAAGTGAGGGGATACGTACGATGTGAGAGCGTAGGACTTTAGGCCCTCAGCCAGTTCTTGCGCCTCAAAGGTGCCAATGCATCCGCGGAGTGATTTGTGGCCGTGCTTCGAGACCGTGTTCCATGTAACGAACAGGGGGTATTTCTCTTCTCTCGGCTTGCGGCTTGCCGTGTCAGACTGTGCTGACAGGGAGCTGGGTGTTGTGACCGTGGTGGAGCTCGATAGGATCGACTGCGATGAGTTGGCGGAGGTGATAGAGGGTGTTGTAGACGAGCTTGAGCCAGACTGGAGTCGGCTGACCCCGGGGACTTTGATTTTCTGAGAGCGACTGTTGTTCCCAGCGGGTCCTCCGGTTATTTCGTCGTCTTCTACAAATTGAGGATCGCCCTCCTCGTCCAACGCGGCGAGCTTTTTATACTGTTCATGGCGTTCCCAAAGCTCTTCGGCAGACGCAAGGCTGATGGGTTCACTGCGCTTATAAGAGGCAGCCAGGGTCTCGAAACAGTAGTAGCATTGAGCTGGAGTGGCCATCTCGATTAATATGTGTACGATGACTCGGAGAGGATCAGGTTGCCAAATCTCTAGGAAGTTGGGTGTCAAGGCAGCGATGGTGAGGTATTAGACTGTGCAAAGGCGTGTCTGCTTGTGCCAGCCAGGTGATTCGGTCACCAGGCAACAACACGGCTGCTGCTGGGCTAGAAGGCTACTTGCAGCAGGTCCAGGGTGAAATTGAGCAGAGTTGGACCAGGGAATGACCAAAGAAGCCCGCAGCATACAGTCCAGAGCCTGGCAGTCCGCGGAAGGCAGGAGAGGGGCAACGAGGGGAAGAAGAGGGGAGAAGAAGCCCCGAGGGGGGCCAGGCGGCGATAAAGGCCGGCCACGTGATGCGCCTGCAAATCCCGTATCGGGATTATCGCGGAGATTCATTAGACTTCATGATGAACCAACAATCAGTGACTGGTGCCTCAGCCCCCTCCCGCAATCTGTTATGACATCAAGTTCAAAACAGTTCGCATCCAGAACCAGGAGCCTCATAAAGTCTAACCCGTTTGGCGTGTTGCATGTGAACCATATCCCCGCCAATGAGAGCCTGCGCCGGACATCTATATCTACCTGGTATGAGAAGTCCGTTTCTCAATCGCCGCTTGGGCTTCGGGAATAGCAGCTGGCAGGAAGCTCACAGCTTGCTATCAAGACATCAAATCGAGCCTCTTCCCCCTATTTCACATGACGTCATAGGAGAATTGCAGAAGGTCCTGTCTTGAATATTGGATCTGGTACTGGCAGATAATTCAAGGGAAGGTTGTCCCCGGGATTATCCGTAACTTTATTCCATCGGCTCGACATACAGCAGAGTGCTACATCGGAAGCTGCCAGTTACGCCACAAGACCCGGCATGGTTGCTTTAGACTCTCGCTATTAGTCTCCAGAGTCACTTATCTTTCTCATTCTGATCGGAAGTGATGTGACCCAGTATTCGGCAAGCAAACGAGCCTAACTTGGCTCTTCGCAGGAGAGCGTGCATTCTTGGCGCCTGGACGCGGTGAACTATAGCACTTGATACAGTCACGCAAAAGTGGCAAAAAGACGCTGTTGGCCGACGCAGGTGATGTCCAATAATCTGGCTCCCGTGCCATGCCATGCCATTGAGTACTTGTAATCTGCTGTGTGCGCAGAACAAGTCTATTGCCTGCCAAGTTGAGGTAGTGCTGCAAACAACATCACCATAGTTAGCATCATCGGTGGCGATCGTCCTTGGGCATGGACAAGTTCATCATTGAAAGCATGTTTCCGGCTGGGCCTGCGGTACCAGCCTGCCCCTGAAGACTCTCGAGAAGATTTTTCGCGAAATTGATGTCAATGTCTTCCTCCTCAAGCTCAGGCATATCCCCGTCCTCCTCTTCGCCCGACTTTCCATCGCCTAAAGCCTGCTTGTCACCAAATGCCTTAGGCTTGCGATTGAGATCGAGAACACCCGTGCCTTTCAACTCCGCCTCCATTTGCTTCGACAGCTCCTGGATCTGCTCCGTGTCATCCTCGGATTCGCTATCCAATTCCTCCACTCGACTACGCGACGCTGAAGGGCGAGACGGTCCCTGAAGACCGGCCTCGGAAGGCATTCCCATCATCTCTTTCATCATCCTGGAGAGCTCCTCTTCATCGAAAGAGGCCTCTTTATCCTCACCGTCGCTGCTCATATCCTCCTCGTCCGTGTCCGATTCATAGTCGTCAATGAATTCCGCTCCCTCGAAACCGGCCGAGTCATCGTTCAAGAATTTCTCGAATTGAGCCACGATACGCTGCAGGTTCTCTTGCGCGTTCGCATCCCCAAAGGCCCCCTCAACGAGGGGTTCGCCATCTTTGCCTTTTCCTTTCCCCTTGAGTTCCCGATCCAAATCCTCGAAGCTTATGTCCAACCACTTCTCGTCATCTTCGCGCTTATCCCAGGTTTCTATGTCCTGGTCTGTAGGCAGTTGTTCATCACCGGTGTCCAGGTCTTCCAGAATGAGATTCATTTCTCTGACGGCTGCCTTGTCTTGATTCTGAGGATCTGTGAGAAGCATCTCAAATCCGCAAGCCAGCTTCATGCCCATCTCCGCCCGATCATATACCTTCTGATCGTCTGTTGAGGGTAATTTATCGTTCCATGACTTCGGAATCGGGAAATCCTGACTCTTAAGTTGTGCATATCCGACCCGAGTGAAGCGGACGCTCACGGTGACAAAATCCTCAGGCTTGAAGATGAAGTTGTCGGTGTCCTTCGTTCGAAGTGGTCGCAGTGCAATAGGGTCTCGTAGGTAAAAGGCTTCGACAGCGGCGGAGATGTAGGCTGGCTTCTGGTGGAGCAGAAAAGCGACTTTGCGGGGGATGGTCACGAGCGCAGAATGAAGGTTTTCGTTGATTTGTTTCGGATAATTGCGCAAGCGATAGAACGCCTCCTCCTGGATCATGGTGGAACGCATAAGGCGTCCAGGCTCCTCCGCGATGATCTTCCTTGCCTCCGATAGTGATATTTTCTCCGTCACTCGATCTTTCTTATCCCCCTTCGGCTTAATAATGACCAGTTGGCCTTGATTGATCCACACCTGAAGCAATGTTAGTGGACAAGGTATATACCGATGATATTCGGACTGACCCTGTTGTCTGCTACATCAGGTTCCAACCAAGCTGGTAACGTGGCGGCAGCCTCCACGAGCAGGAACTGGCCATCCCCGTCGACAGCTTTCGCCCAAATATTATTGTGCTTCTTGGTCAACTCGCGCAACAGGTACACGATCACCCATTCGTCCTCGATCGAATCTCCGAAGTTGGTGCGTCCATGCAACGAGGTGACTCCTAGGCATCGATCAGTGACCCAAACGACCAATGGTATGGGGTGAGCTCCGCACCATCGTCTTTGGTGATCTCCAGCCGAAAGCTTTCACGCTGCCAGATATAGTCCTTCAGCAGATCCTTCACCAGTTCCGCAGAAGTGCGTTGCACATCTACCAATCGTGCCCGCGTTTCTGCGACTTCATCGACAATGGCGGGGGCGGGGCTGGAAGGGATATAGTAGAGAGAATAATCGACGCTATCGTCGGGGAGCTCCGGCTTGGGAATGGGGCGAAAAGTGGACTTGAACCACTCAAGGTCCTCCTCCGACATGGGCGCCATCATGTGAAATTCGACAGCAAGCAAGCGTTCAGACTGATGGTGGGTTGGCTGCCCGCGCAAAAAAGAAAAATAAATTGCGGCATGACTTCATACGGACGAGACGCGGCGGCGGCTTGGCCCCAGCCCCGTGACTCGATGCTAGGCTGAATTGGGCTAGATGTCAACAAGAACGAGGGCTTGCCGTCTCACCGCCCAAAACACGTCCCAGCCCGTATCGCATCGCATCGGATACTACCTTAAAGTACCTTCCGCCGCGTCCCCCCATTTCTCTGTGGCGTTGTCGGCGATGGTCACCCGTTGAATGGCCTTCGCACCTTCCCCCAGAACGCTTTTGCCAGTCCCCAATTCACTGACTCCCGTATCCCTTGGCGACCATGGCGTACCCGTACATCGACACGCCGCGCACCGAAATTGACGGAAACGCGACTTACCTGACCGGCTATCGCAGCGTGGGACGACCCAACTTGACGGCCCTCGACTCGGTGGAAAACTCATTTGCTACGCCATCCAAGGATGATGACGTTCTCAAGGGGTTTGGTGAGGGTCGAAGGCGTACTTCTGGGAGTTTCAAGATCAACACGCCGCGTGCTGGGTCCGGTCCTAAATCGACGAGGAGCGCGTTAAATAGTCGACATCAACTTCCCACGGCAGCACTTGCAAAAGGCGAATTCACGCCACTCATGAGGAGTGCAACGAAGAATAACTTCTTGAAAAACATGTCTACGACGCGCGGACCGAAGACCCCGGGGCATATAGGGAGGAGTTATCTGAGCAATGGCAACACGCCGGGTTTGCCGGCGATGGAAATGACCGATATTGATGAGGAGGATGCAACGGATGATCAACCCACCCCTGTCCCGCAGGTTGCAAGCAGCAGTGTGCAGAGTACGCCACTTCCAGGGTTATCCAGGAGTGGCGGTGTTCTCAACGAGGGCAATAATATGACTTTGAAGGAACAAGAGAAGGTATTATTCTCTTCATGTGGTGTGGTTCACAAAAGGTTGCTGACGACAGTAGATGATCGATCAATTGGACAAGGATAACTTTGGTCTTAAATTGAAGATTCACTTCTTGCAGGAGCAACTCGAGAAAGCCGGCCCCGCCTACAATCAAGCAGCGCTTAAGGAGAATACGGAGCTAAAGGTTTCAAAATTGACGATGCAACGCGACATCTCACGCTACAAGAAGAGCCTCCAGCAGGCCGAACGCGACCTCGAATCCTATCGCATACAATTCCAAGAGCTCAGGGAGAAAACGCGAGGAAGACCGACCGATGATACCATACAGCGGGAGATGGACTTGATGCGGGATGAAATGGATGCGAGAGACAATCAGATCCGGGAGCTCCAGGAGGAATTGAGAGACGCCAAGGACAGTCAATCGCAAAAGATTGAGAAACTTCGAGACGAAATCGAAGACCTCGAGGCATCAGTGAGGGAGCGCGATCGGTCCCTCGAGGAACGCGACGAGGAGATCGAGGAGCTGAAGGACCGGGACGGCAAAGAACGCGATGCACTCACTGAGCTGGAATCAGAATTGCAACGTGCGAAGGAACAAATGGAAGAGCTACAAGAGTCGCTTGATCAGGCCAAGTCGGACGCAAGAGAAGCGAGGGACGCCGCAGGCCATGCGATAATGGAGAAGGATCAGGCTCAAAAAGATCTCCAGGAGTTGCACGATGAGATGGCGAACAAGTCTATCAGTACCAGTGGACTGACTCGTCAGCTAGAAGAAAAAGCCACGAAGCTGGAGGAAGAACTTCGTGAGCTCCAGCAAGAGAACAGTGCGTTGAAGAAAGATCTCGAGGCACGATCTCGTGACGAAAGCCGGCTGGAGGAGCGACACCAGGAATCTCAGCACAAAATGGAGGAGAGGGAGCGAAAGCTCCTCGACGATGTTGCCCAAGCACGACGTGAGCGAGATCTGGCTCGACAGGAATATGAGAAGACATCCGCCCAGTTACAGGAAGCGCTTGATGAAGTCCAACGCAAAGCCGACGAGAAAGAACTTTTGCAGACCCGGCACCATGCGCTGACGGATGAGTCTGGTGGTCTACAGCACGAGCTGGCCAGGGCACAGTCCAAGATTAAGGAGCTGCAGCAGACAATCGAGGAAGAAAAGCACCATGCCCTCGATAGTGCAAATACGGTTCGTTCTCACTATAAGGAAGAGCTCGAGAGACTGCAGGAAGAGATTGAATCTCTCCATCACGAAATCGAAGACAAGGAGGGCCAATTCGCTCTCGAGCAAGACAGGTGGGAGAGCACCAGACGTGCCCTACAACTCCAGAAGGACAGAGCGGAAGACCAAGCAGCTGGGTTCAAGCGCACCATTGAGAAACTTGAACAAGTAGAACATACTCTGTCAGGCAAGGAGATGAAATTACAAGAGGTCATTGATAGCGAAAAAACACGACACTTCAACTCGGAGGCTGTTCTAAGCCGGCAGGTCAAAGAATTGAACGATGATCTGACCTCGAAGCGGGAGATTATCGATGAGCAGCGGAATGAGGTCCTCTCCCTGAAGGAAGATTTGAGGCTTGTCAGACGCTCCGAAGCGGCTCAGAGAGAAAAAATCCAGGCTCTGGAGGATGAGCTGGTCGTCTTACAATCGAGCTTGGAGGAGGAACAAGAATACACCAAGGGTCGAACGCAAAAGGGATCCGCCGAACACGACGGTCAAATTCAGAAGCTTATCACGGAGAAGCAGAGACTCCGTGACCAGCTTGCTAATGCCCATGTTGAATTGCACGATCTACGGACGTCTGCTGCTGAGATTGAGGCTGAACGTGACGAGCTTCAAGCCCAACTTGATCAAATGCAAAACCAAGTTGACGACACGACGCGGTTCGACAAGGAGAAGGTTGAGCTCCGTAAATCTGCCCTGCGGCTCGAAGGTGAGGTCAGGCGGCTCAAGGACGACAAGTCATCTCTGCTGGAAGCAAAGGAGACCCTTGAGAAGCAACTCAGCACCGAGATCGAGCGGGCTACCCTGGAAGAAAATCGTCTGTCGGCCGAGATTGATCAGCTACAAGATAAACTACATACATCTTCAGGTGGAAGAGATCGCGAGCTGGCATTGTCCAAGAGCAAGATTCAACGCCTCGAAAGACGTATACAGGAGCTCGAAACCCTTCTCCATCAGCAGCCACATACCGAGATCGAGCACTCGACCGCAGATCTTTCAGTGCTCCGTCATAGCTTAGACGAGGCGCGGAAGCGCGAGAAGGCGTTGCTTCAGCGCGAAGCCGACCAGAAGTCGTCCGTCCGCACCTCCAAGGCACGGATCGCCGAACTAGAGAGAGAACTACACGATGCCATGATGACCAAATACGAATCCCGCTCCCCCTCATCATCCCCCTCTAACAAACTCCATGATGAGCTCCGGAGCTTGCGGAAGCAGCTGTCCGACGCACACCGGACGCTACAGGAAGTAAAATCGAAGAACCGGGATCTTGAGCGAGCCGCGATGAGAGAAGAAGATCAGCGAGACCTTCACGAGCTACTCAAATCATCCACCCTTGAGGCGGAATCCCTGGCACTTAAGGTATCTGAACGAGATGCCCGAATGAGCGAGCTGAAGGCCCAAATGCGCAGGATCCGCGACGAGCGTTCATTCTGTGCAAGGAAGGCTGAGTCAGCACTCAAGGAGCTCGAAGCTCTCCAAGAACGGTATGATCATCTTGTCGAGAAGATGGGGGCCAGAACAGAGAACAACAAGACCAGGCACGAAAAGGAAATTCTGGGTCTAGGCAAGGAGATCATCTGGCTTCGTGCGCGAATGAAGCGCGAGGAGAAATTCCGCCGTGACCTTGCTTGGAGTAAGGGCTTAATGGAACTGGGCGAGCGTGTCCGAGTTGCTTGGTTTGTTGCCCTCCTCATTTCTATTCTCAACACATTTCACTAACATTTTCTCAACAGCAACGAAGCGGACCTGCGCATGATCACCGACATGGGCGTCAAACCCCGTGATCGCAACAAGCTCCGCACCCCCCAAGCGAAGCTCAAGACCGCCGTCTCCATGGTGAAAGCCATCGTCCGAATGCAGCGAATGTCCCAAGAGTGGAAGAAGACCAAGAAACTTGGCGAGGGTCTGAGACGAGCAAAGAATGAAGTGATGAAGCGGAGAGACGCTTCGCACAGTAAGAACTGATCCATCTAGACTCTTATATTGAGCCCTCTCCCTCTCTGGGCTGTTGGAGGCTCCTTTACCTTTCAATGATCTTGCATTTCCTTTTGGGTTTGTTAAGAAGATTCCCCGGCGTTTTGATGGAAAGTCTTTGGGCGTTGTCCTCGGGTTGGATCAGATGGAGTGTTGGTACTGTACCTACTACTACTTGCTTATGTAGTCGAGTCATGGGAGTCTGATCCCTCACACACACACATACCTTTATCCGTGTTATGGCTTGGATGGTTAGATTGAATGGGTTAATGAGATATGTCTGTGTCTACGTGTTGGCGTTAGTTTTGGTTCTATTGCTCTGCTGTATTAGTTCTGTTACGTCATTCACCTGCAGTAAAGATCCAATGCTATAGATACGCATCCGTCATACATACAAAACTCTAGAGGTAGTAAATTAAATTCAACTGACATTCACACCAGGTCATGTAGTAAACAGAAACTTGTAACGCCTCGCCTTGCCGCATAATGATAACGTTCCTGACACCGGGGTGAGGGTGAAAGGGGGAGGGAGAGAGAGAAAGAAGGGAAGAGGAGGAAAGTGTAGATGAGTGGGAGGGAGTAGGGGGTGTATGTATGTATAGATTGCAAGAAGAAGAAGAAGTAGAAGTAGAAGCAGCGCGGGGTCGTTCCTTTCGTTCGTCCAATTCGACAGCCGGTCATAGGCTGAGACCAACCAAGATGAGATCATGAGGTTCAGGTTTAGCTGTAGCTTGACTCTATTGGGTTGTGGGTTCGGGTTGGTGTTCTGATTCGTGGCGAGGTGTAGGGGTCTCTTTCTAGTAGGGCTGTTTAGGCACCCTCGCTGCCGAATTCCTTGGTCCATTCCGAGTTCCGTTGCAGATCTTCTTGGCTGACGGTTGGGCGGGAGTTGCGGACAGCCTTGATGAAGTCCTTCAGAATGAGTGGGGGCTCCAGGAGTTGTTCGGCTTCAACAGCCGTCCATGTCATTTCCATGGCGCCCTCGTCACCCGGCGAGCAGGGGGTCAATTTTTCGACACCCTCCAAGATGACCTGGTCTGGTTAGGCAAAGTTTCTTCAGGCGTGAGGTATGGGCGGCTCACCTTCTTGTAGTGTGTTGCTGTTTGGATCTTGCGAATTGGTTGCATTAGTGCGTCCTGGACAGCAATGCTGATATCGCTGCCGGAGTAGCCTTCGCTCATCTCTGCCAGGGTTCGGTAGTCGGCTTGTGTCAATTCGCACGGTGTCGAGCCGACTGCCAACATGAACATCTTCATTCGTGCGTTGATATCGGGGAGACTGATGTGGACTCTCCGTTGGAATCGGCGACGAATGGCGGCATCCAGCTGCCAAGGAATGTTTGTTGCGCCGAGGATGAGAACGCCCTTTGAGTCTTTGCCAACACCGTCCATCTGCACGAGAAGCTCCGTCTTGATACGACGAGATGCCTCCGATTCACCCTCTCCACGAGGGCCGCAGAGGGCATCGACTTCATCAATGAAGATAATTGCCGGCTTGTTTTCTCGAGCCATGTTGAAGAGCTGTTTCACGAGCCTGCAGATATGTTAGCTCTGGAAACCCATGCCGATAAGCATAGCAAGGAGTACCTTTCACTCTCACCCATCCACTTCGACACCAAGTCACTACTGCTAACACTGAAGAATGTGCTGTTTGCTTCCGTCGCAACGGCCTTGGCGAGATATGACTTTCCGGTACCCGGAGGTCCATACAGCAAGATACCCTTCCACGGTTGACGTTTCCCCGTAAAAAGGTGTGGGAACTTGATGGGTAGAATGACCGCTTCTTTCAATGCCTCCTTTGCGCTCTCCAGACCGGCGACATCCTCCCACTGCACGTTGGGTTTGTCCGACAAGATAGCCCCAGCAAGGGCGGATCGTAGCTTCTTGGATTCGGCATCCTCACCATCATCTTCCTGATTCCTACATCACCAAAACATCAGTACACAATGCCATTTCTCGACAAGCAATTGCAAGATAAGCAGATCGGCAACCTACCCTCCCTTTCCACTTCCCTGCGCCACCTTGCCATTAGCGCCAACCGCACTGGGCTTTTTTCGATTATCGAGAGAGGCTAAATGATTCTTGAGTTTCTCCGCGCGATCCATATACTCGCCCGCCTTTGCGCGGATCATCTCCTTGGACTTGGGATTCTTCTCCCATTTGAGGGCAAGCATGAACAACTCCAGTGAGGAGTAGTACAGCTGATAAGCCTTCTCGTACTCGCCCTCATTGTCATGCTCGATGGCCTTCTTGACCGTGTCAATCGCCCTCCCCAGGAAGTCGGTATTGCTCATGATGGCAGGGTTTGACTCGTCACGGACCGATCGCCAGGACAGGACGCACGGATGCAGGGTACGAAGGCAAGAATGAGGATCAAGGCGGGGAGCGAATGACGACGGACGGATATGCCAGGGTCGTCTGGGGCGTGGGGAGTAGGCTCGGGTGCGGAGGGTAAGACTCGGCGGTCGCAACACAATGCAGCAAGACAATTCAGCGAAGCGAGGCTCTTTCGAAGGGAAATTCGGCTTTCTAGACTGGCGCGAGACTTGAATGGGGAGGAATGGGAATGGGGAAGGCCGAGAGGCACCAAAGGCGGGCGGCGGCCTTGTTTACCGTCTTTGGTTTTCTGCCGCTCCGCTCCATTTTGCCCCTCCGATAGTCCATTTCCCCGACGACCACGGCATCACCTCCCCCAATCCCACGGCACCATGGCGGACGCACAGAAGCAGATGCAGGCTCTTACTGAGGAGTTTCAGGCGTTGCAGACTGGTATGTGGTTTTGAGTTTGACAACAGTCCCATGCGAGCTGCAGCATCATCGACCTACCTAGCTCGGCACTATGCGCACCATGGAAGCACCTAAGTACTGACGTATGTTCTATCAGAGCTCGATGGCCTTGTCGAAGCGCGCCAGAAGCTGGAATCGCAGCAGCAGGAAAACCTGGGCGTGCAGAAGGAATTCGATTCCCTGGATGATGAAGCGAACATCTACAAGCTGATCGGACCGGTTCTGTTGAAGCAAGACAAGAACGAGGCCCTGATGGCCGTCAAGGGGCGTCTCGAGTTCATTGAGAAGGAGATGTGCGCATATGTTCCCCTCTTGAGTGTTAAAGGGGAGCAACAGCTGATGTCATGTGTAGCAAGCGGATTGAGGGGCAGATCCAGGAGAATCAGGACAAGGCTGATAGCAAGCGCAGTGAGGTGAGATGAAGCCATCAACTGAAGTACCGTGGGATTCCACTTTGACCGTTTGATCAGATCGTCCAGTTCCAGAGTCAGCTCCAGCAAGCGGCGGCTTCTGCTTGAACATAGACACATTATCCCACACCAGTATATTTGTGAATGACGGTGCCTATCTTTCCTCGAGCTAGGATCACCTGGAAGATGTACTAGGTGCCAGTGAAGTTAAACACAGCGAACGTGCCCGATGGGTCCTAGGCGATGATAGACGTCACCTTGGAGGTCATACGAAAAGAGTCACCGAGAAGGGCTCACCAGTGGCGGTGCTACTTTGTGCGATAGACCAACGCAACAGGGTTAGGAGGCTTGAGGTACCCTTACTAGTGGCTGACTGTCGCGAACATTCAGATGACTTTACGGACCTTGCGTAGTTACTTGGACTGTCTGATGACCTAGCATGGTCCCTACAATGTGACGATCGAAATACCATTGAATACAATAGCTCTGAAAGAGCTCTGACACCATAAGTGCCCTATTATATGAAATTGGAACCATCGACTAAACTAATATGTTCTATATCGCTTCAAAACCACCCCACTATACACAGCGTAATTATTCATTTCTTCATAAATGGAACCGTATCCAGACAACGCATGACATCTACTCTATACGCTAAATCTATGCCTTGACCAAAAGACTGCGTCCGGACATCTCCTCGGGCTGCTCGATGCCCATGGCAGCCAGAACAGTGGGAGCAACATCTCCGAGAACACCCTCCTCCTTCTTGAGGCTCCAGCCCTCGGGGGCGTTGGCCATAACGAAAGGAACCTTGTTGGTGGTGTGGGAGGTCTTGGGGGTGCCCTTCTCAGTAAGCATCTCCTCGGCGTTTCTGTAAAAAGAAACAATGTTAGCGAGCGCCCCCGTGCATGATCAAGTTAGGAGTTGAACTTACCCGTGGTCAGCGGTGATGAACAAAGTGTAGCCGTGCTTCTTGCAGGCCTCGTAGATGACGCCAATTGCCTTGTCTGTGGCAGCAACACCCTGGATGGCAGCCTCGTAGACACCAGTGTGGCCAACCATGTCAGGGGGGGCGAAGTTGTTCATGACGAACTCGAAGTTGTTCTCGGCAATGCGCTCGGCCGTCTTGTCGCCCACAGCCGCAGCGCTCATCTTAGGGTCCAGGTCGTAGGTGGCGACCTTGGGGGATGGGATCATATCGCGGACTTCGCCGGGGAACTGCTTCTCGATACCACCGTTGAAGAAGAAAGTGACGTGGGCGTACTTTTCAGTCTCAGCAACGTGGCACTGCTTAACCTCCTTCTTGCCCAGCCACTCGGCGAGCACGTTACCCATGTGCTGAGGGGGGAAGGCAACGGGGAAGGTGTAGTCGGTCTTGTACTGGGTCATGGTAGTGATGTGGATGTTCTTGGGGTAAGGGAAGTCGGCCTTGGGGGAGCGGTCGTAGTCACCCAGGAGTTGAGTGATCTCACGAACACGGTCGGAACGGTAGTTGAAGAAGAAGAGGGTGTCGTCATCTATTCTGGTAAGTAACCACTTTCAAAAGAAAAGAGACGGGGACAACATACCCTGCACACGCCTGTCCTTGCCACCAACAATGATGGGCTTCAGGAACTCGTCGGTCTCCTTGTTCTCATAGCGTTCGTTGATGGTCTTGACGGGGTCAGAGCTCTCCTCGCCCTCTCCGGTAACGATACCCTTCATGGCGATCTCAACCCGGTCCCAGCGCTTGTCACGGTCCATGGCCCAGTAACGTCCGACAACGGTGGCGATCTCACCAATGCCAATTTCCTTGGTGTGGTCGAGCAGTTGCTGCATGTACTTGGTAGCACTCTTGGGTTCGGTATCACGGCCATCACCGAAAAAGTGGATGAAGACCTGAGGGATCTCCATCTCCTTGGCGACCTTCAGCAGACCGACCAGGTGGGTGATGTTGGAGTGGACACCACCGTCGGAGACCAGACCCAGAAGGTGCAGACGGCCATTGCCCTCCTTGGCACGCTTGAAAGATGCGACAATGCTGTCGACCTTGCCCATCTCGCCCTTCTTGAGGGTCTGGTCAATGCGAACACTGTCCTGCCAGACGACACGACCGGCACCGATGTTCAAGTGGCCGACCTCACTGTTTCCCATGAGACCCTCCGGCAGTCCAACAGCGAGCGACGAGGCATCGAGTTCAGTGTAGCCCTGAGCGGTCTTCGAGTTGGCTTCGGCAAAGCCGGACATGTAGGGGGTCTCGGCGGCAGCGATGGCATCACCGTCAGCGCGGGAGTTAGGGCCCGCGACACCCCAGCCATCGATGACGACTAGACAAAAGGAGATCAGTAAAAGTGAGCAGGTGGAAGCATTGATGGGTGTGGCTTACTGAGAACGACTTTCTGGTCGACCTTGGTCATTGTTGCAAGATACTGCGTTTGTTGGACAGCCGGTTAGCAGGTCAATTGCGGGGCCGCAAGTAGTCCAACTATATATATACAAGCCAAAAGGGAACGGATAGGACTCACCAAGGATGGGAGATTACGAATAAACAGACGATGGATGGAGAGAAAGGAAGAGAAAGAGAGAAAAGAGAGAAGACGACCAGGCCGTAGTAGAAGACTGACAGGTGGAGAACGAAAAGGCTGGCCGGTGAAGACACTCGCGGTGGGCTTTGGGGGAGGGGGAGGGGCTCCGGTTGCCTTTGCTCGGTTTGGTCGGTTTGCTGCTTTTTTTCCCGGTGACGCTTTGGGACTTGTTTTCTTTCGCTCCGCCCGACGTCACCCTTCTTTTCTGCCCTTCCCGTTCTCGTCCGTTTCCCCCCGGATCTTCCCTAAACAATTACCCAGTGGCCCGATCGAAGTGATTGTCCCACCCTCCCTACTACCCTCTTCCACTCCCGTCTGCAGTTTCGCAATGGCGTCCAGGTCCCCCACGGCTGCCACTCCCTTACCAAAACCATCCGCCGCGCCCGAGACGCCTATGGTGAAGGACGCGCCCGCAGCCCCCCAAGCCGTCCCTTTCCCTTCTCCGCAGACATTTGATATTGTCCCGCCATTGCATGGCCTCCTTCTCCGACTCCTGTCACCGCCAACAAATGCTGCCGGTGTCTCGAATGGCGTGAGGTCTGCCGATGACCCCAACGGAGCTGCAGCCCCTACCAGCGCGCCAGGTCAAGCGCAACAGCAACCCCTTTCGTCCGGAACCGAGAACAACAACACCGTGGTGCTTGCAACAGTCCCTCCGGCCGGTCCAGGCCCCGTTGCGGCCAGCGCTGAAATCGCCGCCTTGGGCTCGAACGCTCCTCCACCGCTTAATATCAAAGACCTTCCGACAGAGGTCAGCTCGATCAAGATCCGAATCCAAAAAGCGCATACAGTGGTGGAAAGCTTGCCAGATGTGGACCGATCGGTTGCTGAGCAAGAGGAGGAAATAAGGGAACTTGAGGATCGGATTGCAAAGCTCAAATCAGTCATCTCCGACTTTGGCAAAAGGGCAAGCCCCGAAAGTGCAAGGAAGACAAGATCTCAGGGACCTTGAGGGTGTGGACGGCAAAAGATGTGATGTGCATGCGACTGTTGGTGTGAATTGCTCGCCGAGCACGTTGAGTTCATGAAAAGGATCTTAACGTAGCCCTTTACGCCGCAATCCTGAAAGGCGCAAACCACATCAGATTCGAACGGAATAACATGGAGGTTCTTGTCGGGGATGGAGTCTAGAGGGACAAATCCTCACACACGAGACCAGTTGAGAAGCCACTGGCTTCGCCCAGCTCGTCTTTACTCAGGTTGCAGATGGCCATGTAGTCAACGCCTGGGATCTCATTGAGGGGGAATAAATCCGACACACTGCTGCTCTTACAGGAATTGTCTTGCTGGGATTATTACCATGAGATCAGTGCCATAGGTTATGGCTTGCCCAGAAGAGATGAATCGGACATTTCTCTGTCGTTCAAGCGGAATCCTTCAGGGCGGGTTCGCTCTGACCCCCTCCAGAGCCACCACGGTCCCCAATGCGAGATGCGGCGTCTTGGGAGCTGCATTTGCTGTTGAGGTAGCCATGGTGGGGCTGACTGATTCCAGGTTGATGATATGGATCTGCGATCTAGAAGCTACTAAGTCCTAGTGAAGTGGATGCGATGACTCATTGATCATTGAAGCAGTTGCTCGTACAGGACTCTTTTTGACTGAGTACAATATCTTTTCGCCTGGGACAACGAGGATCTATAAGCTCGAACAACCTCAGACGCGTATTTAGCTTACACGGTTTTTAAAGATTTTTCCGTAGGCAGAAGAACTCTAAGCTGGAAGAGCCGGTGGGAGAGCAACGTCTGGTTCATGTTCATGGGTGCCATTTCTGATCAGCAGACCACCAATCGGAGTGGCTCTGGTAAGCCAGCTGAATTGACTTTTTCATCTTCCCTCAGCCACCGTATAGTGAGTAATCTGGGATTGTTTCATCTTTCCGTGAGACATGATTTGCGTAATGGGTGAGCAGCCATGATCCTGCTGGGGATCAATTATCAGGGTGTGAGTAATAGACACCACTAAGTAAAAGTATTTCCCCGAGCCGGTGGGCTCCGATGTCGTCCCCCGGGCCCCGAAGCGGTCAAGGCGGGCATTCCCCGTGACCGCCGCCAAACTCAGTCGGGGACTAGTCCTGTCCCAGCGGGGTTCTGCTTTGCCATTCCGTCCTGAGGCAATCTTTTCCCTCCCCCACTTTATCCCTAGCTTTTCCCTCTTAATCCCTCCTTCTTTCCTCTCTTCTCCCTCCCCTGCTTCTTTTTTTTATCCTCAACTTCATTCCCCTCCTTCTTTCCTCCTCCCACATCCCCCTCATACACTCTCACAATGGCCACCTACGCTCTCTCCCCCGCCCACCGGAACGTAAGTCTACTGCTCCGTCGCACAGGTTTCTTGCATTCACCACTGACTCATCGGTTCAGCAAATGGAGGTGTCCCTCGTGGACAGCGATCCTGAGATCGCCCAGATCATGGTACGTTCAGCACAATGCTCATGATTTCTCGGTCACTGGCAGTATAATTCTAACCCCCTCTACAGGAGAAGGAAATCCAACGTCAGCGTGAATCCATCGTCCTGATCGCTTCGGAGAACTTCACCTCCCACGCTGTCTTCGATGCCTTGGGCTCCCCCATGTGCAACAAGTACTCCGAGGGTTACCCCGGTGCTCGCTACTACGGTGGCAACCAGCACATCGATGCCGTTGAGCTTACCTGCCAGGCTCGTGCCCTCAAGGCCTTCAACCTGGACCCCGCCAAGTGGGGTGTCAACGTGCAGTGCCTCAGTGGTAGCCCTGCCAACCTGCAGGTCTACCAGGCCCTCATGCGCCCTCATGACCGCCTCATGGGTCTTGACCTTCCTCACGGTGGCCATCTGAGCCACGGTTACCAGACTCCCGCCAAGAAGTAAGCTGCTTTGGTCTGATCCATAGCTTAGAAACATAGCTGACTCAAGCAGGATCTCCGCTGTCTCTACTTACTTCGAGACCCTCCCCTACCGTGTCAACCTCGAGACCGGCATCATTGACTACGATACCCTGGAGGCCAACGCTGAGCTGTACCGCCCCAAGTGCTTGGTTGCTGGTACCTCTGCCTACTGCCGCCTGATCGACTACGCTCGTATGCGTAAGATCGCTGACAAGGTTGGCGCCTACCTCATTGTCGACATGGCTCACATCTCCGGTCTGATTGCTGCCGGTGTCATCCCCTCCCCCTTCGAGTACGCCGACGTTGTCACCACCACCACCCACAAGTCCCTCCGTGGTCCCCGTGGTGCCATGATCTTCTTCCGCAAGGGTGTCCGCAGCACCGACCCCAAGACTGGCAAGGACATCCTGTATGACCTTGAGAACCCCATCAACTTCTCCGTCTTCCCTGGTCACCAGGGTGGTCCCCACAACCACACCATCACCGCTCTTGCCGTTGCCCTCAAGCAGGCTGCTTCCCCCGAGTTCAAGCAGTACCAGGAGCAGGTCATCAAGAACGCCAAGGCCCTCGAGAACGAGTTCAAGGCTCTCGGCCACAAGCTCGTCTCCGACGGCACTGACAGCCACATGGTCCTCGTCGACCTTCGCCCCAAGAGCTTGGACGGCGCTCGTGTCGAGGCTGTCCTCGAGCAGATCAACATTGCTTGCAACAAGAACTCCATCCCCGGTGACAAGTCTGCTCTGACCCCCTGCGGTATCCGTATTGGTGCCCCCGCCATGACCACCCGTGGTATGGGTGAGGAGGACTTCAAGCGCATTGCCCGCTACATCGACCAGTCCATCGACCTCTGCAAGAAGGTCCAGAGCGAGCTCCCCAAGGAGGCCAACAAGCTCAAGGACTTCAAGGCCAAGGTCGCCTCGGAGACTGTCTCTGAGATCCTCGCCCTCCGCAAGGAGGTTGCTGAGTGGGCCAGCACCTTCCCTCTCCCCGTCTAAATTTTCAATATGATACCATAACATTGTTTCGTCTTTTTGTTTGTATTTTTGATCACGAGTTCAACATCATTGCGTGCAAAAAAGGATTGCCGGTCGGTGCGTTCTAAGGGGTTTATACAGGTCTGCTTTTTCAACCTTACGCGGGTCATGGGATATGGATATGCATGAGCATGTGAATGAACAATAGCACTGGGATGGGCTTCTTCAACACTTCTTCAACAGGGCAGGAAAAGTTCGTGGTTGCATGAGGCTTATGCCTGGTTGTCTGTTACCTACCTATAGGTACTATGAACTAAAATAGAAAGATAATAATTCCTGAGACAGTGCCTTGTAATTGTATATATTGTGGTTGGATGTTCCCTCGTAACAATTTAGACAATGTGTTATACCCTATTAATTATATCCGTATACCATGTCATCATGCCATGACTATTATGCTCCGAAGGGTAGACCCGCACATTTTCCACCCCTCCGTTCACAGTTCAATTCTCTCCTTGCCATGGAACGAATGCGCCGAGCTCTCCTTCCGATTCTCATTCTGGGCCTGCCAGTCTTGAGACATCAATGCAGCTACATTCCTGCCCATCAAGGCGCTTGTTTCCATTGTCGAAATGAAGCTCTCAATCCCGCCCGTGTACCAGATGTGAGGGGCAAGAAGCGGGTCTTCGAACGTGACTCGAGGGTAGACGAATGGGTACGGACGCCAGATTTTCTCGTGGAACCAGCTTACATCACACTTGGACAGATCGCCAATGGTGGCGTTACGGTTGGGTGTCTGCTCGTGTTCGAGGCCGAGAATAGATTGTATGAACTCGGCGGTGAGCCGTTCCGGGGAGAAGACCTTGTAGACATAGTGCGTTCCTTCAGGGGAGTCTGGAGCAATGACCGTCCGAAGCGTACTGATGCTCCAGAAGCCGGCTGGTCCAACGCCTGCTTCGTTTTGGCCTAGGTCGGTCCCGCGAGGCAGTGTGGTGAGAATGGTCTCTGGAGCGTGGGCGTCAGGCTCGGTTAGGCCAAACCGTTTGGGTGAAAGGCGATGGGGCGAGGAGAAGAGGGTAACGTGAAGTGTTACAAATGGGATCTCATCAGGGGTCTTCTCAAGGGGCGGAGTGACGGTGATATCGGAGAATTGCCAGGGACCGGCGACGACGACCTCGTCAAACTCGAGCGTCTCTTCTGGCTTGTTATCTTTGTTGAAGGTTAGCGTTGAGGGGCCGTTGGCATTCCAGTCGATTGATGTAACTGTGTGGTTTAGACGAATGTCAGCATGGGAGGATTTGAGCATTCCATCAAAGATGAGCCAGTTTCCTCCTTCAACGGACATTGCACCCTCGGTTGCCATGCAGACCATTGTCTCGAGGCCGTGGATTAGACCCAGGTTCTGTCCGTAGTTGACACGAGTGCTTGCTTGGATGACTTCACGAGAGAAGTCTGCTGATATGAGGTTCTTCTCAAGGAAATTCTCTCCAGAGACAGCGGTTGTGTTCAGCAGCCCCACTGCTTCCGTAGCCAAAGTGAGGGATTGGAAGGGGAACATGGGCTCGTCGTAGAGTTGGAGAAACTTGTTGACGGTTGATTTCATCAGGCGATAGGTTCGGACTGGTGACCATCCGTACCTCCAAATCAGCTTGGCAACATTCCACCAGGTAGAGGCCTCCTTCAGCACAAATACAAACTGCTCCCCGTCCCAGACGCCGAGCGTGTCTTCTGTTTCTTGGGGTCGGGCACGGTTGGCGCCGCTAACGTGAAGGCCAAGTTCTCTGGATGCGTTAACAAGGTGGTGGTTGACTTTTACGAAGATCGATGCCCCGAGCTCGACTGGAGTTGCTGGGTTGTCGAGAACATTGACTGTGGTTGAGCGACCGCCGACATGGGAAGAGCGTTCGAAGACGGTGATGTTGACGGGTAGCTGCAACGCATCTGCATACTTGCGCAGTGAATACGCCGTGCTGGACCCTGCAGCTCCAGCTCCTTTCAAGAGGTTAATCTTGAGTCCTAAGACCGGAGGGGTGTCTCACCGATTATCGCGACCCTCTTGGGTGGCGTGATCGCTCCGGAGCTCAGAGGATGCTGTTCGGCGGCATTGTTGAGAGGGAAGAAGCACAAGAGTATCAGATAATACACTACATGGACACGAAGCGATGACAAAAGGTACTTGGAGCTAGGAAAGAGATCCATGGATGATGTTTGTTTGCTTTTCAGTTATCAGCGCTAGTGGGTGATCCTATCGACAGATGCAGGAACTCGAAACTGCTGCTTGCTCATGCTATGAAGGTTCAATGCAAAGACACCATTGCTCGATTGCCTCTTACGTAGATGGCTGAGCTGATAAAGGTCTAGAATTGAGCGAGGAGAGGATGTCTAGGAGAGAAGAGGTGCCGATGGATGAGAGACTGTGAGAGACCCTCGTATCGATACCGCCATACCGCTCTAGTCCATATCAGGGCTAGTGGATTCTGGGGCGTATCGCAATTCGCATTTCATCTTTTTTTCCGCTTCCCCTCCATCGCATTCCCCGCTGCTCCTGGTACACGCCTCGTTATCCTTCACTTCTCGTGATTGATCAATCTCGCGCCTCACCATGGATCCCTATGACAGTGACTCCTCCGGCTTTGACGATGACGGAGACTTTACCGAGACCGGCGTGCTGCTGGGCTACGCAGCAGACGAGATTGTAGAGGATACCATCAGCCATCTGGGAGGCTGGCCTGTACGTGCGACTTCAATCCCTCCATTCTCCCACGCCAAACCCACTGACCATTTCAGACCTGGCTCGACAACGCTACCCCGCCCCCCGGCGACTTTGCCAAATGCAAAGTCTGCAGCCAACCCATGCTCCTCCTCCTCGAACTCCACGGCGACCTTCCCAATGACTTCCCCCACGACGAGCGGCGCCTCTACATTTTCTCGTGCCCCAGAAAGCCCTGCAACCGCAAGCCCGGCAGTGTCCGGGCTCTTCGCGCCACCAGAAAGCTGAAGATTGAGCAGCCGCCTCAACCCAAGAAGGAGGAAAAGCCAGAGCCCACAGAAGAGAAGAAAACCGACCCCCCGGCTCCCAAGCAGGATCTTGGAGCCAGTCTGTTCGGCTCTTCCTCTCTCACCGGCAGTGTCTCCGCCAGCGCAAACCCCTTCTCCTCCGGTGCCTCCTCCGGCCTTCCCAGCAACCCATTTGCTGCCCCGGCCCCCTCCCCGGGTCTCTCATCGCAGCCCGCCAAACCCGCACAGACAACCCCTTCATCCACCAAAACACTTTCCGAATCCTTCGCCGACAAGGTCCGAGTCTCCTCCCCACCCCCGACGACCCAGCCCCCCGAAGCCTCCGGCCCGAGTGCGCCCTGGCCCTCGCAGTCCGAGTTCCCGGCGCCCTACACCCAGTTTTACCTGGATGCCGAGTACGAGACCATGTCGCGGCCATCCACTCCCACGATCCCCGCCAACGTCACAATCGATAACACGGAGGAGGAAGGTGCCGGGGGCTCCGGAGAGTTGAAGGATGCCTTTGAATCCGAATTGGACAAGGCATTCATCCGCTTCTCCACCCGACTGGGCCACAACCCTGAGCAGGTCCTGCGCTATGAGTTCCGTGGAACCCCGCTGCTTTATTCCCACGCCGACGCCGTTGGAAAGCGTCTCCATGATCCGAAAAACCCCAGCCCTGGTGCTCGGGTGACCACCGTTGCTGCTTCAAACCGTATTCCCCGGTGCGAGTACTGCGGTAGTGAGCGAGTGTTTGAGTTTCAGCTCGTGCCTCATGCGATCAGCGTGCTGGAGGAGGGAAGAGACGTCGGTCTCGGCCCCAAGGATGATGCCGGTATGGAATGGGGTACCATCATCCTGGGTGTCTGCAGTAAGGACTGCGGTCCCAAGGAAGTGGGTGTGGTCGGATACCGCGAGGAATGGGCCGGCGTGCAGTGGGAGGAACCCACAAAATAGATGATGGCTTACGCTTTACCATAATGTTGACGTTGATGACCATATGCATATAGACATGCGTTGAGCTTTTCTTTCGAATCAAAAGTATATCCTACTCTTCTTTCACCTATTCGGGATCATCAAGTAGGTTTGGTTTCTTCTGTATACGGACAGTGGATATCTTGGTGAAATTATTTTCACGGAGAGAGAAAGAAAAATGAGGAAAATGGAGGAAGAGGAAGACGATGATGATAAACAACCTAGTCATGCAGAAGCAAAACTCAAAACGCCAATTGCGCCAGGTCCGGACTTCCCAACCCTCCCCATGCTGGTCTATCCCCCGTCATCATCATCTTTTTTGGGCTCCGAGCTCGTGTCATGGGTGGAACAATAATGCTACGTCCCGTTTGCTTTTAGCGGTCGTTTTCTTCTTCCAACAAAGACAGGCCTGGGGTGTTGTAACCACCCAGAGTCATCTTCGAGGTAAAATATTAGCAAGAATAGAATAGGGAATCAAGAACGGGTTGCAGTGGGCGGATATTTCTATCTCGCTCATGCAGCCTGCTCGAAACCCCGGCGGATGACACGGCCGAACATCTCGGCGTCGACGCGCTCGCTCTTGACCTCGCTGCGGGCCTCGTTCTCCTTGTTGGTGGGCACCTTGATGACGGTGCCGTTGGGACCGGCCTGGTCAACCTCCCAGCTGCAGACCTCGGCGACGAACTTCTCGAGAGCCTCGCGGCTGCGCAGGTCGAGCCACTGCTCGAGAACCTCGGCGGGGATCTCACGGAAGGTCTTGCCGACCTCGACGGCAATGCGGATGCGCACGAGCTCCTCGAATCCGGCAACGTCGGCAACCAAGTCGGCGTACAGGTCGTCGGAGTTCAGGGTGGACCAGAACTGGGTGTACTGGGCGGACTCGAGGAGGGTGGAGAGGCGTGCGAGCTTCTGGATCGACTCGACGAAGTCGGAGGTCTGGGCGGCGGCTTGGGCCTCGGCGTCGGAGGACTGGAAGGGCTGGGTGTGGGCGGGGAGCAGAGCAAGGCAGAGGGAGAAGGCAGGAGAGGGGAAGACGGTCAGGGCCTTGACGAGGATGTTGGTGACGGTCTCCGGCTGGAGGAGGTGAGGGTTGAACTGGTAGCTGGTTGGAGGCGTGAAGGGGTTAGCACATGTCACGACGAGGCGTGTGCGATGACCAGAAGGTTGGCATGGATGGTTATTTCAGGAGAATTGCAAGACTCGACATTCCCCAATTGTAGGGTGTCAGGTAATAGGAAACGTGATAATGATAAGAATTCTTCATCATATAAAACCAATTCGGTTCCCCCGCGTCGGAGCTTTCTTTTCGGCTGATTGTTTTGGGCTGGAATGAATAGGCGCAAGCACTCACAGTTTCAGCAGGGCCAGGTTGGCGTAGCAGTCGAAGGTGCGATCCTCGCACTGCTGGGCGACATAGTCCTGGAAGACGGTGGTGGTCTCGGGGTTGTAGCGGTCCAGACCGTTGAGGATGACATCGATGTTGGCCGGGCGGGTCTCGCACTTGTCGAAGGTGACACCCATCTTGACGGAAGAATTGATGACGAGTCGGGGAAGAGGGGAAGGTGAGGGTGGAGGAGGAGGAGGAGAGGAAGGGAGGGGAAAGAGCAGCGGAATGGAGTCGATGTCACTTGGCCGGCGGCTTTTGGTGGGATTTTTCGATTGTGTCGCTGTGCGGCTGCCCGGCCATCGGATCCCCAACTCGGTTAGTTTGTCCGGAGCGCCTGAGGCATCACATCATGCATCCATTCGTTCATCCATTCCATCCAATGTTACTATATCATTCAGCCGACCGGTCGAAACTATCTGAATCCCAGACAATGTGGCTGATTGTCTCATCATATGATGTAGGGAAGCACAGTCCCCGGCCCCTGAGGAGGAATCTCCAACTCCGGGTCGTATCACTCGGGCCATGTAGGGATAGGCCGTGGTAGGGAATCCCCCGGTGGATTTGGCCCGTGGTAGGTATAGCCCGGGTAGGGGTTCGCCGTATATAAGAAGACAACCAGGCTGTGGTGTGGGTGCCATGCAATCATTGGCATGCATAGAATCTTCTCTCTATTCCCTCAAGCCGGCATTTACATATCCAGGGCTTGACAAACCATACTCGGCCTAACGACCCTCGGATACAATCCCACACACGATGGATGTCGTGCTCGATATCCTCGACACCCTTGCCTTTGATCGGGTATATGCCTCGATCCTGCCAGGGAACAGTACCCCCGAGCTTGACACCACGCTCCTCAATCAACATGTCGGCCGTTATTATCCTCTCCAACCTTCTCAATGGGCGGATGCCAGCAGTTGGAAGCGAGATCATCTTTCAAGACAAGCGACCTCCCTATTGTTTATCACATGGTAGGTCATGGAACCATTCTGGACAAGCGCTCCAGCTGACAGCTTATGATTAGGTTCTTCGGTATGGCCATATACTTCATCGGCAGCACCATCTTTTACCACACATGGTGGGACAAGTCCCTCCTCAAACACCCACGATTCCTAAAGAACCAAGTTCGTCTGGAGATAGAGCAAGCCCTCTTCTCTATCCCCATTATGGCGATTCTCACGGTTCCCTTCTTCCTGGCCGAGCTCCGCGGTTGGTCCAAGCTGTACGACCTCCCTGACGAAGCTCCCTTTCCGGCGTACAACTGGCTCCAGTATCTATTCTTCCTGGCATTCACCGACACGGGGATCTACTGGATTCATAGATATGAGCATCACCCCTTGGTGTATCGCTGGTTGCACAAGCGGCATCACAAGTGGCTGGTGCCGACGCCTTTTGCGAGCTTCGCCTTCAATCCGTTTGATGGATGGGCACAGAGTCTCCCGTATCACATTTTCCCAATGCTGTTTCCATTGCAGAAGGGTGCATATCTGGGGTTGTTCGTCTTCGTGACATTGTGGACGGTTCTGATCCGTAAGTGTTTGACTTGCTATTGCAGATTTCCTCTAATAGCGTATAGACGACGCCGACTGCCTGTCTCATTCGGCCATTATCAATGGCCCCGAATGTCATACCTTGCACCATCTCTTCTTCAACTATAATTACGGGCAGTTCACAACTTTCTGGGATCGAGTTGGGGGCACTTATCGGAAAGCCCGCGGGGATGAGTTCAAGATGGTCAAGAGTCAATAGGTGAGGTCGGTTGGGGCCATTTGTAAGATAATCATGACGATAAAGTGTAAACTGTACATATTTTTAGGATAACAGTAATTATGCCCTACGGGGGGCGTCAATATTCCGGATGAAGTCGTTCAAGTTCTCCAGATCATCGGTTGCAGTGTTTTCCAGATACCGAAGGTTCACCTCTCGCCCACTGGCGCGGTCAAGCGTAGCAGTCAGGAGCCACCAGAGTTCTTCGGCATGTTTGGGATACCCCAAGTGGTGCAATCTCTCCTTTTCCACGATGCTGGAGAGGGAATTCCAGATGCTTCGCCAATTCTCGACGGCACGTTTCATTGGGTTCGTGGATACCCATCCAAACAAGCCCGTCCGTGCTTGAAACGCAAGAGAGTGCATTGCTATCCGCTTAGCTTGATGAATTTGGGTAAAATCAGAGAGTAAAACATACCATACATCAGGATCAACAGATGCTCGCCTACTAGTGAGCGACTCCATTGAACCAAGTCTTCAGAGGCGTTCTCGTCGAGCAGGCGTGTGATGAATACCCTCAAAGAAGGAAGCGGACGCTCCGTGGTATGAGAAGCGATCTCGTTGAAAGAGGACGCGTTCTCGGCTTCAAATAATGCGGATCTCCAAGGGAACTCACAGTCCATTTCGAAAATTGACAGTGTGGGATGATTGTTGAAACAAACCGTGAGGAACCCGTCCGCAAGAAAGGCCCAACAAGCGACTCTGATCTCGATGAGAAATGTTCGTGCCTCACCAGATGGAACATACCTGATACAGACTTCCTCTGCTACTGCCGCTTTCCACGTTTCATCATCATATAATTCGGATGTTACGCTTCTCTTGGACTGGAAGATCCCCAAGGACCGTATTGTGGAGATGACACAGGGATGTCTGATTATTCGAATGCGTCGTCTTGTGCCTGTTTCGCCTTGTCCGAACTGAAGCATCTCGATAACTAGAGCTCCCTGGATTATTTCCAAAGACGGTACCAGGTTAGGACCGGCCGGGTAGGGTGTCGTCGATAGATTGGCTAGTTGGCGAAAGATATACTCTTCGGCTATGTCAAGTACCTTGCTTGCAAAGGTTGGTCCATCTTGCGAGGTAGTATACATTGCTCCTGCTAAAAATATCGAAAGGAGGAGTGGATTCGAAATTTTCCCGGGATCAAATGTCGGAAAATGTACGATTGGGAGATGCCAATGAAGGGACTGGAAGTAAGCTGAGATAAAGACGGAAAGGTTGGCTATGGTAAAGAGCGAGGCCAGTTCTGCCACATCAAGTTGGCTCGCGTTGGCTAATTCCATTGAGTTCGATGTTCCGACCAAGTTGATCATGATGTCGCTAAGTTTGTTGGAGATTGTCGAGGATAATGTACTTTCAGGTAGGAATTCCATAGAGAGTTGTCCACTCGGCACGGACAGAGGCTGAACAAACAGGTCGGGAACTGAAAAGCCCGGCATATAATCTGATATCGAGTCGATAGGCAAGAACGGCTCCTGGAAAAATAGCGGGTCAAGATTCCTCCTAGCAGAGCGCTTCGCCGTCTCTGCAATTGCGAGCTTGTCCTGCTTAATGGAAGGATCAGAGAAGTGTGCAAGGAAGAAGAACGGTTCATCTCTCCGCGACAGTGATGTAGAGGGTGAACCAGGTGTCGAGCAGTCCGTGGAAGGGGTTGATCGATCCCCAAAGGAACACTGCTTCCCGAGGGACTGGCAACGAGAGCATGGCGAGTCTCTGTCACACGCGGCTTTTGCTGAGAAGCATTCATCACAGGACTGCTTTTTCCGCCCCGGTTTAGCTGCTGCTGGAGGAGGCTGATTGTGCTTTCTGGCACATGTTTTACTATGTCTTCGTGCAACTTCTCTGCAGATACGTGAGCTTCCAGTATTTTAAGAATGAAGCGAGGTGGCATACCTTTTCAAGAAGGATTTATTGCAAAAGGGGCAACTTGAATAGGAGGCACCGGTATCTGTAGCTGTCAGCCAAGTTCTCTTGAAAGGGTGGCTCAAGATCCTGACGTGTCACCTCATGCCGGTGCAAATGACTCTTTCTTTGGTAGGTTTTGTTGCACTGAGAGCATTGAAACATGATGCTATAGCCATCCTGTCTGATGGGCAAGATGGAGGGATGGAGAGATGACGAGGATCGTTCGACTCGAGGCTCCGAGTGCTCCGACCCTGCCGCTTAGTAATCTTCAAGAGCCCTACCTATGTATGAACCTCTCTCACTCGATGTTGTTTCTTTTCGGGTGAGTTGGGTGATTTGAGTGTGTGTTTGTCATTGATGCCCGAAATTTTCGACGTAGCTTCTGTTTGTTGACAGGACAAACACCCCTCAACGTGCGTCATGCTCCTCAATCAATAGCCTCTGGACTTCCGTGTGACGATTGCGCCTTTCCATTGTTGTGTCGAGGAGTATCTCTAATCTGTAAAGCTTATCACTTAGTCTGAGTATAATCTCATTTTCCTTTGCGTGGTGAGTCTGGGTTGAGCAGCGAGGGGTATAGTGGAGGAACCCGGGAACTAGAACGTCCGAAGAATCAAACATGAGAGAAAGAAAACCAGGAAAAAGAACACATCACGTGTGTGCGGGGGTTCATAAACTATCCAACTATAATCAACATTCCTTGCACGCTATGCGACGTGTCGTGGAATAATCCGGCCAGGGATGAGCTGCAGGCGACTCCGCATTGATGATCTTCCCCCGCGGGGAAGAGTCCAAAACCCCAGGCTCCAGTCCACCTGGGGATTTTCGCTGTCCCTCTCATCCCTGATCTTGTTTGACTCACCATTTCACTGAGGCTGGTTATTATGAGACTCTTCACGATGTGCGCTGGCAATCGGCTGGTGCCCTTGTTATTAACGTTATCCAGGGTCATCTCGGCGCAGGTGGACTATTCTCAGTATGTGAATGCTTTTATGGGATCGGAAGGCCCGAATCCAGGCCAAGGGTATGGAGGGGGCGATATCTTCGTAGGTGGTGCTCGGCCCTTTGGAGTAGCAAAAGTGGGAATCGATACCACAGCTGCAAACTGGAGTCTCGCGGTTCTGAATGGAGGCTGGACGCCGGATGGGAATGTCACCGCAGTCAGTAGGTGCTTCTCATCTGTGTACAGCTTCTTGTCTCACCTCGTTCTAGGTATGATGCACGAAAGCGGAACCGGCGGCGCCCCCAAGTACGGCCTGATTCCCCAGATGCCTCTTACCTCTGTCGGGTCCCCGGTGAATCTACTCGATAACCTCACTTATAGCCAGCCCAGAGTATGACCCACACCTTTGAATGTTATATGTGCATACTCATGAGTAATAGGTCGGTAATGACTCAGCCAGCGTGGGCTACTTCAAAACCTCACTTCAGAATGGTGTGCAAATCGAACTGTCAGCCAGTCGACATGCCGGGATCATTCAGTATTCCTTCCCTGAAGGAGAAAAGCATGTTCTGGTCGATATTTCCCACGTACGGGTGCCATGATGAAGTACTGGATTAGAGCTGACTCGTGCAAGTATCTGCCCGGATCACCCGGCGATTCCAACGGCCAGTTCTATGTCGGCGGAGAGATCCAAATCGAAGATAGTGGGAAAGCATACACCGGGTATGGAACGTATGTTGGTGGCTGGAATAATGGTCTGTCTCTCTCCCAGCGGCGTGAGCGATGCTGATAGAACTATTCAATAGGCGCCCCCTTTACAGTCTACTTCTACGGCGAGTTCTCTACGGCACCAGAGACAGCTCGTACCTTTACAGGCACCAATACAGATCCAATGCCGCGCTATCAGAACCTGGCAAATGGAGGCATCTCTCAACCAACATATGGCAATGTCTCTGGTAAAGCAACCTCGGGGCCTATGAATGACCGCATTGGGGCGCTTTTCAGCTGGGACACGGGCTCAGCTACCCAGATCAGTTCTCGGGTGGGAATATCTTTCATATCCACCGAAAAGGCTCGCTCGTACATCACATCTGAAATCCCTTCCTGGACACTTAACGACACCGTGCAGTCTGCTGTTGACGAATGGAACCAAGATGTCTTTAGTAAGACTCAGGTATCTCTCGACAGCACAGCGAACATGACCCGTGTGCGATTGCTATATAGCTCTCTCTACTTTATCCACTTGATGCCATCCGATCGGACGGGTGAAAATCCGCTTTGGCAATCTGACGAGCCTTTCTGGGATGACTTCTATACACTCTGTTAGTATACTCTTGCATATTGGAGAGTGACATTGACCGTGCCTAGGGGATATATTCCGCTGCACAGTCAGTTTCTATCACATCTACCAGCCCACTTACTACGAGTCCATGATCCGAGGACTGATTGACATATGGAGGTGGGTAAATACAAAACACGTGGAGTAGACGCTAACGTGCCACAGGCATCAAGGCTTCCTCCCAGATGGCCGCTCCGGAAACTGGAATGGACTGGTTCAAGGTGGTTCCAATGCGGACAACGTGCTCGCAGATGCCTATGTGAAGGGTCTGCGAGGTGCGATCAATTGGACGGATGGCTATGCCTCAATGAAAACAAATGCAGAAGTTGTTCCTTATAACACGTGGGATGCTACTGACCTTTCTGCAAGTACAAAGGAAGGTCGTGGTGCCTTGGATGACTGGTTAGAACTTGGATACGTCTCACAGGATCGAAACACGCGCTGCATTTCTAGGACTGTGGAGTACAGTCTCAATGACTTTGCTGTGAGCCAGGTCGCCGCCGGAGAGAAGCCTAGCGACCAGGAAAAATACCTCAATCGGTCTGCTGGTTGGCAGTATATATGGAACGCAGACGTTCAGAGCCTGAATTTTACCGGCTTTCTGGCGCCGAAATTTGCAAATGGCTCGTTCAACAATAGCGGGTATGATCCTCGTTACTGTTATGAGTGCGAATGGCTCGCATATACGTATGAGGGTGTTCCCTGGGGTAAGTCAATCACGGATGCAGGTATAGCTGGTTTGACAAGTCCATTAGAGTACTCGTTCGTGATACCGCATGACATGGAGGCGTTGATAGATTTCATGGGTGGAGCAGACACTTTCGAGTCCCGACTGGACCTTCTAGTAAGTACAAGTCTGCCTGAATGTGACATACTAACAACTCAGTTCGAACCAAATATGTCCGTTCAGAACCTCGGAGCGAACGGTGCTGGCATCACAACGATCATCAACATCGGGTAAGCATTACCACGATGATGCGCCATGAGGCTAATCATTGCAAGGAACGAACCCGATTTTGCAACTCCATATCTATACAACTACATCAACAAGCAAGCCAAAAGCGTCGAAAAATCCCGGAATCTAGGGTATCAGTAGTAAGTGGTCCAACCCGGTGAACTTTACCTGCTAAGAAGATAGCTTCCGCGATGAGCCCTACGGGGTCCCAGGGAATAGCGATGCGGGGGCAATGAACTCGTGGCTGTTGTGGCAGATGTTGGGAATCTATCCCGTTGTCACGCAACCAGTGTACCTCCTCGTCTCGCCCTGGTTCCCGGATCTCAACATGACCATCAGTGGAAATCAGACGCTGCGTATCACTGCGAGCGGAATGGACGAGGGTTACTATGTACAAAGTGTGAGGATCAATGGGCAAGCCTGGACCAAGAATTGGTTTGAACATGACGATGTCATGACCCAGGGCGGCACAATCGAGTTTGTCCTCGGCCCGAACATGACGGCCTGGGATACTGGCAGTGTGCCGCCATCCCCGGGACATCGGAGGATATGATTCCTGATGCCGAGTTATCTACGGTTGGACTGCTATTTGGTATAGACGGGTAGCTCAGGTACACCCGATCCGGTAGCTCACAATCTGCCATGTTGGATATTAGAGTGTGAAACCATAAATATCACCTACCTAGCATCTTCATAATAAGTCGACTCCTCATCTTCTGTGCCACCAAAACCACATCCGATCAAGTCCTCACTCATTGTGAAAATCCTTACACCCACCAAATACCCCAATAAAGGTAGGAATCATTCCATCCAATTCCTGATATTCAATCATATGCCAATCGGCGATTATTTCCGCGCGGCCCATCCACAGGGCACAGCCTAAGCACGACTACAAAAGCATGGAACACACCAATGACAAACCCCTTCACAGGAAGTAAGCACCAACCCACCAAAGCCAATTCGACTCCCATCGTCTGTCATTGGCAGCATCCCATCTCAAGAACCAGATCCCGCCAGGAGAGATGGAGATCGCTGCTCCATCCGGCCCGCGGGAAAAGACGTGTGATTGACGTCAACGGGAAGCCATTCCCTCCACCAAGGAAGATAACCATGCGATATTATATTTCGGGGATAGATATATGATGGGGGCGTTCTCCTTTAGTATTTTATTCCCATCGCCCCAGCTCCAATAGCCATACCCTCAACCCTTCCACATCGCAGCCATGGTAAGTATACCCCTCATCCACGGATGAATCTCAAGCGGGACCCACCAAACCAACCACCCACCCGAACCTATCTAACACGTAGTACCCCCAGGCACCACTTTCCCCTACTACCCACCTCCTCTACACCCGCGCCGACACCAACTGCCCCAACACAATCTCCGGAGGCGGCATCGCCGGCATCGTGTTAGGAACAATAGCCGGCACATTATTAATTCTATGGCTATTCCGACTCTGCGCGGTGGATGCAGGCGGGGATTCAGATTACGGGGATACGAATCTGGCCACCACGACGCGGACGAGACGGCGCAGACGACGAAGTCCGACGTTTTATTATGTGGAGAAGCCGAGGGGGGAGGTTAGGAGGCCGGCGAAGGTTTATTTGAGTTGATGGGGGTTTATGGGTTGGGTGGGTGGGATGGGTGGATATAATGATATGATGAGATGATATGCATGAGTATGAGGTTATGTGTATGGAAGAACTAATATTTATTGGAGGGAAACTCTGAAGAGTTATAAATCAGATTTGTACATGTCGGGGTGGTGATGAGATCTCATTGTCATTCACAAACCTACACATTGAAGCCTTTAGTGAGAAAAGGGAAGTAGTACGGAGTAGGCGCGTCGGAATTTACAGCAGGCCTATTACCAATACCTTATTGCAATCATGGCCGTTATTTTGCGTAGACATAAATCGTTGCTTTTCATTGCTTGGCTCGCTTTATTCGTGTGGATTTTTGCAAAGAGCCGTCTGTCTATACTAAGCTTACTTTCTGTCGCATGGTCTGTAATTACATCCGGTTATGGAAAAGTCAAATCCTGTGTATTAAAAGATACAGGCTAGTTACAGCACGTTATACTCCAGATTACCTTCTTCAAATGTGAGTAGTTTAAATGTTAAGGGGCAGGTGGATATATCTTATTTAGATTTATAGATAGGCTTTAATTATTTGTACTACTTAACCTGACAGCTCGATACTAACTATCTAGTCAATTCACTTCTGAAAATCTGGTGGACCTGTTCTACTAGTCCAGTCCCCGTCTAGCGCCAGGCAGGTTATCAGGTTTTGAAACATTGCTCTTGCACTACATCAGTCCGGTGGCTAGCGGTGTATCTATGTAAGAATGATGCTGAGCTATCGGTGCACAGATCTTTGTGACTACTACACAGGTAACTGACGGATAGCTCATTATCCTATTATTCTGACATTATGAGTTTGCAGCACCTCCATTCAATTTGGGATTCTTCCTTCTTTCTTAGGTCGATGATGGTCCGCGAGTGTTCGGGAGGTCATGATCTCAAGTTGTCTTGTGGAAGGTCTTGTATTGGGATTTGTGCATACAGTTTTTTGAGTTTGATGTGACTATCATTTCAAATCAATTATCCTCTTGGCGAGCAGAATGCATAGACTATACAAATCTTCCTTCATTTGGTTCAGGTAGTTGGCCGAAAGATGTTCGATTCGAAATACTTCCCCTGCATAATTTATTGTTGATGCATCAATATGATTCTGCTCCAGCCTCAAGCCATATCAATGATGTAGGAGTCATAAGAGACCAATTAATCCTACCCCGCTGTCACTCCCGGATAAATATTCCCCCTTGAAAGCACAACAGCTGATTGGACAGAATGCATCCGTCAATAATGGCCTCATTTATACGTCTTACTTTCATCTTGTAGATTATCAGGTGATATCAAAACATTGCATATCCGAGTCTAAAAGTAACAAGCTAATACATACACCCAGGTACTAACCTCCCGTCACCAACCACCTATCCTCATCCTAACTAACAACCCAGCATCATACACGACATCTCACACCTATTCAACGATCGATCACCTCGGCAATAACATGTCCAACCCCAAACACCCTCCCAAAGCAAACCTCCTCACCCTCCCCCCCGAACTTCGCACCCCCATCTACACCCACCTCCTCACCCTCCCCCACCCCCTCCACATCTTCCAAGACCCCGAGCTCTTCGCCCCCGCCAAACCCCCCGCATGGCTGGCCTTGATCTACACCAATCGCCAGATCTCCATCGAAGCTCGCGCAATCCTCTACGGCGCGCATCAGTTTATCTTCGAGGAGATTGAGACCGCGCGGCGGTTACCGAGTCTCGTGGAAGCGTTCCTGGGGTGTATTGGGCCCGTGAATGCGGGATATCTGTCCCATGTGAGCATCAATTTTCCGGCTACTGAGCGGGTGGATGGTCTGTTAGGGAAAGTTAGGATTCGGGAGGATGGACTACGGAGGTTAGATCTGCTGAGGGGGTTGTGTACGGGGTTGAAGACGTTGGAGGTGGTGGTTTATGGTCGGGAGGTGAGCGGGTTGCTTGGGGAGGATCAGATGGAGGATCGCTTTGTTAGAGAGGTGTGGGTGGATGTTGATAGGCGGGTGAGAGGGATTGGTTCGTTGAGGAAGAAGATGGTTAGGGTTTGTGGGGGAGTGATTGACCCTTCCGTACGGGGGTTTTTGGAAGGGTTGGGATGGGTGGTTTTGATGGGTAACTTATAGATGTCTCTGAGATTGGAGGTTGATTTACATAGATCTGTACTTCGGGTTCTAATGCTGGCAGTAGTAATGCAGTCGCCAAGCCGGACCAGCTCGCTCAGCTACTATGAATATCTCTCCTCGTGTACTCCATTCATCAACCTCGGGTAGTGGTAGGAACCACAGCTCGGCAGTCCATGTCAGTCACCCAGTGGAGAGGAATGCTTGGCGACTCTGAAACACCGCACCACCTGCATTTTGTAGCGGTGTACTGTCTCATGCTGAATGCATTCCTGCCCCGATTTGCATGTCTGCATCCCATGCTGATCTTCATTTCTTTCGAGTCTACTGTGTTGGGGCTGCGAACGCTGCAAGTGTTGGTTCCCCTGACGGGCGCAAATTCGCCGCCAACACAGCACCGGCCTGGTGCTGGGGCCAGGACTGGACCCCCAGCCGGTCCCGCTATTAGTTCCATGGCTGGGTCGAGTCCCTGGGATTTGGACGGGCCAAGACCCTTGGCTGGTGCCTACAGCCTAGGACAGCTGCAGAAGCAAGGTGACACTGCTTGCTGTGTGCTGCATACCATGCGTGTCCCATGTGTGTCCAGATGTGAGGAAGATTCCCAGGTGGCAATTCCTACCATCCCTCGTACTCAACTGGGGAGAAATCCAACGCTCCCTGAGCTGCTCAGCTGACACAGCTTATCGCAGCTTGGCGGGTACAAGCGACCCTTTCCCGGAGTGGCTAGTGTCAGGGTCAGGGACCCGGCTAGTGGCCGAATCCGAGTGGATCGACAGCACCCTAGTCTGTATGCAGGTTAGTGTCCCCCTAGTCGGGCGATTTCCTGTTTCAAAGTGCCCCTGAATGGTTAGGGCCGAACTAGTGACGTCCAATCCTGCAGCGGCAAAGCGAGACATCCAGTCCGGGTTTAAAAATAAGAATTCGGCGGATGGGGGACGAAAAAAGGGAACGCTGCATACAATCATGGGGTTAATTAAAGGAAAACGTCGCCCTCTACTGAGCCGTCTTCCTTCTTTCTCCCACATCCCTTCTTCGGGTGGGCTTCATTCATTCCTCGTGCGACTATCGCACTGCCATTCTTTTGATTCGTCATTAACTGTCACTCTTTGGCTTGTCCCTATTCGACTAGCAGCTATCTGAGAACGGCGTTGACCCGCAGTTGACTTGCTCTTTTGATCCTTTTGATCCTCGAACCCGGGGCCTGATCAGGATGTCGCTCTTTTATGCCCTGGCCCTTCTGGCCAACCTCTGTCTGGTGACCGCGCAGACCTTCACCAACTGCAATCCCATGAACAAAACCTGTCCCGCCGACCAAGCCTTAGGCACCAACCACACCTGGTATTTCAACAGCACCCTCGATGACACCATTTGGAATGTCACCAATGGCGAAATCGCCTACACCGATGAAGGCATCAACTTCACCATCGCCAAGAAGATGCAGTCGCCCACCATGCAATCGAACTTCTACATCTTTTTCGGCATCGTCGAATCCCACGTCAAGATGGCCAAGGGGGGCGGGATCGTCAGCAGTGTGGTGATCCAGTCGGATGATCTGGACGAGATTGACTGGGAGTGGGTGGGATACAACACGAGCGAGGTGCAATCCAACTACTTCGGCAAGGGCAACGACACGTCCTTTGGCCGGGGTGGCTTTCATTACGTACCCAACGCCGACACCGAATTCCACAACTACACCACCTACTGGACGAGTGACAAACTGGAATGGTGGATCGATCAGCAATTGGTCCGCACCCTCAACTACGCCGATGCCGTGGGGGGCAAGAACTTTCCCCAAACCCCCAGCAACATCCGCTTCGGCATCTGGCCCGCCGGCGATCCCAGTCAGCCTCTGGGCACCATCGAGTGGGCGGGTGGTGAAGTCGACTACGACGCGGGTCCCTACAACATGGTGGTCGAAAAAGTCCGCGTCCATGACTTTCACACGGGCAAGGAGTATGAATACACGGACCACTCCGGTTCCTGGGAGAGCATCAAAGTCGTTTCGTATGTTTCCAACCCTAAATCCCAGCGTATCCATCTACTAACTCAACCAGGGGCAACTCCACCACCGTAAAAGAGCTCAACAAAACCCCCCCGAAATCCCTCTCCCAGAAATGGAACGAGCTCCCATCCGGCGCGAAAATCGGCATCGGCTGTGCCATTGCCGCCGTCGGAGCCAGTGCCCTCGCCGGATTCATCTTCTTCTGCCTGCGACAGCGCAAGACGGGCCGTCTCGAGCACGCCCTAGACGACGCCAAGTGGAACACGGAACGCACCGAGATGAACAACTACCAGTCCGAGTGGAAGCAAAGCGAATGGCGACACAAAGGATATCAACCGGTCCAATAGCCCGAGACACCCCCACCTTGTGTCCATGATGAAAACGAATTTTCAACCCAAACCCGACCCCGTGGATTGCACTGATGCAGACCGTGCCAGCTTGCTGGCCAAGGTCGCGCGGGCTGCTGGAACTTTTGAGCTGTTACCTCTGTCTATATCATGCCTGCTGTCATCCAGGGATTGCTTGTTCTTGTATATATTTGAATCACGAATACATTTGGCCATATCTCTATCATCTCTGTCCACTTTCAGCTGCGTGGGTTCAATTTCCAATTGACACCGCAATGGGATAGTATTCACCCAGGAATAGGACTATCCTATCTTATCTTCCAAGACACCTTCCTTTATGACATAGCGGCTCGCTCTGACATTTCAATGCCGATGAAATACCAGTAAAAGGCTGATCGCAGTTAAAGCCGGTGCCGTCTCTTACTATCTCTTTCACTACCTTCCCACACAATGAGACAGTCCCTTGAAGCAACCTCTCCTTGACTTCAACCATCTATCTATTTAGTATTTATGCATCTGTCTATCTATCTATCTACCTATCTATAGTCGGATGTTAAGACAAGACACTCATGACCGGTACTGAGCAAAAGGGAATCGAGAATAGAAAAAAAAAAGGAACATGGACGTTGCTAGCGGGGATATTTTGGCATCGCGATACCCGTCTTGATTGTCGAGTTTGTTGGTAGGGTGGGGATTGTGTAGCCGAGCTAGTTTTAATAGTATTATCTTCAATGCTATTCTTACTTGGGCTAGTATCTTATTCTCTCATTATATAGATGTGTTGTACAAGGGTATTGTATATAAGGTGGCTTACGCCCCATTGATGATCTCATTGGCGATCTTCTCCGCCAGCATATCTGTGACTGTTAGAATAGATCATCATCTTGTGGAAGGAGAACACTCACAAACTGTCGATTGAGGATGTCCAGGGGGCAAGAACGGAAACGCAGAGGCGTCCACGACCCGCACACCCCGGACTCCATAGACACGAGCCTGGCTATCCACCACCGCCATCTCGTCATCAGACGTGCCCATCTTGCAGGTGCAAGAGGCATGCCACAGGGTCATCACATTGTCCTTGATCCACTGCAGGATCTGCTCGTCGGACTGCACCTGAACACCCGGGAAGTATTCCTGGCCAATGATGACCGGCGCCATCGCCTGACTCTGAAAGGCCGCGCGGACGCGCTTGAACATGGCAATGGCAACTTCCTGGTCCGCCTGAGTGTCCAGCCAGTTGGGGTTGATGACGGGCAGATCGGAGGTATCGGCAGAGCGCAGGGTGATGTTGCCTCGGGAGGTAGGGGTGATGAGCACCGCGAGCATTGACGCATATTGATAGCCGTCTTTGGGCTGAGTGGTGAGCAGGTTGGACAGGTTGCCAATGTACCCGGCTCCGGAGATATACTGCACCTGGTTAGCGCGATCTATAACCTGATGTACTGTTCATACCTCCGCTTCGGGCCAGTCACTGGGAAAAGTGGCCAGCTGCTTCGTAGTCTGGCTGCTGAATGCTGACCGCAGGCTCGCCGGAATCTTCTCCCAGGCCAAGTAATCGGCGATTGGGTTGGTAAGTGGTCCTGTGCGCATCGCAACCATGTTGAGGAACTGTCCAATGATGCCCAGGAGATCCGTGGCGATGGCAGTGAAGGTCTGCACATTGACCCGGTACGACGGCGCAAAGAACGGGTGATCCCACATGTTCTGACCGACGCCAGGAAGGTTGGAGATGATGCTGATACCGTGCTCTTCAAGTTGGTCTTGCGGACCAATTCCAGACACCATGAGCAGCTGGGGAGATTGAAAGACACCGGCAGAGACGATGACTTCCCGGTTCGCTTTGATGGTGTAGATGTTGCCCATGGGGCCCTTGACCTGCACACCGGTGGCCTGCTTCTGGTTGTTGAAGAGGATCTTCTTCGCCAGCGTGTTGGAATACGTAGTCAGGGTGGAGGGCTTGTTGGCTAGGAACGACGCCTCGGAACTACTCCGCAACTCGCTGCTGGGGTCGATGGTTGACGCGCAGAACTGGCCACCCATCAGCGAGCCTAGGTTGAAGTCTTCTGCCTCCTTAATTCCGATTTCCTTCATACCAAGGTCCATCCACGTCGAAAAGGGCATCGCGTAGTTCGCGTAGGACACTTTCAGCGGACCGCCAGTAGATTCATACGCACTGGCATCGTAGGAAGCGGACGCATTCTTGGCCCGAACTTGGGTGTTTGGGGGCGTGAACTTGACACTGTTCTTGTAGTATGGGAGCACCTGATCGAAGGCATAGCTGCTATCGTTGACGGCATTGGCCCATTGCTCCATGGACTCGATGGTAGGCCTGTTTCATTAGCAACGTCACACCTTAGTAGGTGAAGACATACCGTTGGTAAATCATAAAGTTCATTGCAGAGCTACCACCCCAGCACTTCCCTCGGGCATAGTGAATGGACCGGCCATTCGCGCCCGGCACATCTTCAGCCACGAATCCCCAGTCATGAGCAGCCGATGTTTTAGGATCGGATCCGACTGGGAGCACGTCCGCCGCGGGCACCTCGGCCACCGACTCGAGCTCATACGATCCGCCAGCCTCGATCACAGCGACCTTGAAATTCTTCTGCGCCAGTCGAGTGGCAATGGTATTTCCGCCAGTGCCACCACCCACTACCACATAATCGAAATCGGGATTGGAGTCAAATAGGCCACGTTCGTGGTTTGAAAGAGTGTCGGCAATGGTCCCGGTGACCATGCACTGCAAAGCGAGCGACAGAAGAACACGACGTATCATCTAGACGGTCAGACGGATTTCATCAAACTTGAACAGGACTTACAATGAGCGTATGGAAAGAATGACTTGTGACGCAAAAGAATGACGCGCCTCGCGATGGCAGACATCGCTCACCCGGACTCAGGGGTTATATATGCCACATACTTTCACCCCATGGCCGACCACGGAGCTCCCTGCGATGGGACTAGGTTTCAGATGCTCGACCCCTATCATGATTGATGCTCAAAACCATGATGAGCGACACGGACGTAGAGTTCGTGGTGCTAGTATGGGGCAGGGTGAAACGGCCATGGGAGGAAGTGGGGATTACCGGTCGGAGATGGGCGAGTTTAAGGCATGGCGGCCTCAATAATCGGGCGGCGGCGCAAATTTGGGTCGCCCACATGGCTGCCCCAGCAATAAATAGAACACAGACCCGTTGGTCGAAGTTAATGTTGGTTGCTTTGAGGGACAAAGTATTTGGTGCATTGTTTGTGATGACTGGTGACTCCCGCACGTTAGGGCTTCAAACGGCCAGCATGCGTACCGCCTGCGCTGGCCATTATCTGGTGGCCTGCCTGTCTTCTGAGATGAGGATCGTCCACGATCCCATGTCCAGCGGATACTGTACTCATGTCTAGATATAGGGTAGATTACAGGGCACAACCCGACTGAACAAATATTTGGACATGATCCTACTCCGTGGAGCTTGCAGAACAATTCGCGCATTCAGGTCATAATCTTGATGCTGTCTGGATAGCAGTACCATGAGTATCGAGACTCAGTTAAATGATCATCATTCGGTTAGCACTGTAGTTCGTTCAGCTAAGATACCGGGTGAGAAGCAATATCGTAGTCAATCGGAATCTTGGTGCGGGCTCTGCAGCTCTATTTATGCATAAGCCATGGTGTGAGATTCCACTCTTATCTCACATCTTCCACTGTTCAGGCTAAAAGACCTTGAGTGAAGTGAGGCTATCCCCGGATTGCCTTAGAGGGGCGGCTGCCAATCCCGACCTGCACGGATTTCCCAATGCGGAAAGGGTCGCGAGAACGCCCCCCCAAGCCATCGGCCCCTTGGTTTCAGTCCATCACTCGACCCTCATTATCTGGACACCCCAGCCTCGACTTTTGATAATCCCCGTGCATTCGGATCTCATTTCCCCAAGGATGAGATCAGCCGCAGCCGATCGATGACCAGAGGTACACAGAATCCGACATCCAGACTGGTTGCGAATAACTACAGCCACAGATAACAACAGGTAAAGTACTACACATGCATAGCAGACCCGGTCATCTCGGCTTACACGAGCCGAAAAGCAACCAGCAGATAAGATGCCTTCCATCAGCTCATCAGCTCACAGCGTGGCAACGAGCCCTAGTCAATAGACATATGCTATACCAGTCGTCTGAAGCAAGCACCCATCCCAACATCGACACCATCCGAGGCACACTTCATCCCAACAAGTCTGCCATCATGTGTCAGGGTCTTCTGTTGGGTCAGGCACTCCCCCGCCATCCAACCAACGAGAGTCTGCTTTTCGGGGGATCTGCAAAGCCGCGGCGATTCCCCTCGTTAAGCGGCCTGACGAACCACAAATCCCAACCCGATCAGAAACCCCGACACCACATGAACTACGGCGTCTGAATCACATGCAGCGAACCCAAGTGTCTGCTTCTCCGAGCGCCTCCCGCCCATGCAGCCCTATATAGCCATACCCATCCCTCCCTCCCCACGGGGCATCATCAACCACAACCATCCACCATGAGCGGTACACACCCCAACCCCAAAGACTCCATGAAGTCCACCTGGCGCCGGCAGGACCGGTCCCAGTGGAGTATCTCTCACTGGTTCTTCGAGATCCTCGGCGTCCATCCTACCGACCTCAATAAACCCATCCCCGTCCACCCCAAAACCGACAAAATCCCCTACATGGGCCAATGGTCCCAACACCGCTGGGTCCTCTACCACGCCTTCATACCCTTAGCCCTCCACCAAGCCTACGTCACCTATACCGGGCAGAACCTCGGCCCCATCGCCGCCGTCTTCTTCTACTCCTTCGCCTTCAAGCTCATCGCCATCCACGAGTTACACGTCATGCGCCGCATGGGCCACATCATCGGCTTCCTCGACGGCGATCAACACGAACGAGACGGTGTGCCAGACGTTGGCGTCTCCAAAGTCGTTCGCTCCCTCATGTCCACCTCCACCTTCCGCCCCATCATGACCGTCTTCCTCAGCTACCGCACCGCGCAGACCCCCGCAGGAATGAGCTGGGCCTGGCTGCCCCTCGAAATCGGTCTGTACGGAATTATCCTCGACTTCTGGTTCTACTGGTACCATCGCTTGATGCACGACGTGGGCAGTCTCTGGAAATACCACCGCACGCATCACCTCACCAAACACCCCAACCCTCTTTTGACCCTCTACGCCGACACCGAGCAAGAAATCTTCGACATCGCCGGCATCCCCCTCCTCACATACATCAGCCTCCGCCTCATGGGTCTCCCGATGGGATTCTACGAATGGTGGATCTGTCACCAATATGTCATGTTCGCCGAGCTAGCAGGACACAGTGGACTCCGGATGCATGCTTCTCCGCCATCGACACTGAACTGGTTATTGAAGTTGTTCAGTGCGGAATTGGTCGTCGAAGACCACGATTTGCATCATCGGAAGGGGTGGAAGAAGAGTCATAACTATGGAAAGCAGACTCGTCTCTGGGATCGGATTTTCGGCACCTGTCGCGAGAGAATTGAGAGTGTGCCGGATAATGTGGATTATGAAAATCAGCTGGTGATGCCTGTTTTTTAGGCTGGGATGCGGAGGAGGTGATTGTTGTATCGGGGTTTGGTTGTCTTTGTTAGTATTGATTGGTTGCTGGAGTAGGGCGTGTATACTATGTATGTAATTAACGAGATGGGTATAGGTCAGGGAGTAATCAATAGGAATAAGCTTTGTTCTGGTTAACAATACACTGTATCATGTTTACATCTTCAAAAGTCGAGTATAAGCAAAGTAAGTCAGGCTTGCACAGAATAATCGTAATCATTATGCCAATAATAACCTGCATTAGAACCAGGGATTATGACGCCCCGCATTTCGCAGATGACTGATGGCTGATGATCGCCGATCAGCCACCTTCGAGTATCTTCTAGATATTACTACTACCTACGTAGTGTGTTAGAACTAATGCACTAAACAAGAACCCCAGCCATTCCAACACGGACTGATAGAATTAGCCACTTGACGGTATTGGATCCGCCCATCGTGAACGCAAACAAAGCACCACCACTCAGTAGCAGCTCCACCTCCACCCCCAAATTGGAGAAGGCGGGTCAAGAAAGTATACGGAGTACTCCGTAGCACGGGGTATGATAGGGGGGGGTCCCCGGGTCACAGTTCATAGCGCATATGGATCATATCGTATCTAGCGGTCAAGGCTCACGCGACGCAGCCATCCGCTCCGGTCGATCGATCCATCACCGGCTCGGACGGCAACGGCAACCCTTATCTGCGCGTGTCAGAGATACTGGAGTGACCTATGACCACTGACCAGATCGAAGAGCCCACCTAGCGGAAATCCCGGGACCCGCTTGAAGGATGATGGATGTGTTTCGGTTATGCGTCGTGGAGTCTACATATTTTGTTCATTTGAAGTGGTTGTTGCCGGGTGACAGGTTACAGGATCCTGCGCTTGGTGTCGGGTCAGCTGTCAGACATCCCCGGAGTCCACTATCTTCGGTCTCGGCCTGTTCGGCGTCCGCATGTCGTATTGACTGTTGATGTCTGACTGATTCCTAATTCCGAGGCTGTTCCGTGGTGCAGCTGCTTAAATTAGAACGAACTGCGTGGCTGACTATTTGATATGCATGACGGTGTTGATACTAGTCACGCGAGACAGCTTCCGACATGGAGCCACGGAACTGGTTTCGGAATTTGGAATCGGTCAGACATCAATACGGTCACCGTGCGGACCTGGACAAGCCGAGACTCAGATAGTGCGACGGGGGAATTGGATAGTGTCCCACTAGAAATCGGTGCCTGGCGCAGGTCTTGGCCAGATATCCAGACAGACTAGCGGGCAAGAGATTAGCCTAGAAGTCTGGGTCCAACAGACAAGGATACTTCTAGCAATAGTAGCACTGCAGCAGCATGAAGTTAAGCAGATATCGACAAGATGGCCATTGCCCTTCACGGTGAACAGTCCCCTGAATACTCCGTACGCAGTGCAAAGATAAACAGGGGCATCAGCTGGTTAGGCGACGGACCATTGGGCCGTCAGCCTAGTGGCGGATAGTCGCAAATTTTGCAGGGAAATTGCCTGCATGACTAATGCCTCGTGTCTATGACGTCATGGCGGAGTCAATCCCGGCCTTGGCCCCGAGGCTCTGCAGTCGGCAGCCTGAGGCAACAATCAGACTACCTCGACAACGACAGCAATATTAGGAGAATCAACAAGATCCCTTTTGATAGCACTCATAGCCAAACCTCGATGGCTATCACATTATCATCACAGCTGCAGTGTGCACCTACACCGTCGGATACGTCGATCAACTCGGCAATCGGCATGAGGAATGGCAGCCGTTCGCGGTGGGTCTCCCGAGTGCAGGACGGATAAATCGGATGCTGGCCTGGGGCCACCCTGGTGGAGGCAAGCTGCTGTTTTCGTTTATTATCCAGCCTAGACCCCCATCGATGTGGTTCCTGTCCCTTTCGGTCGCTGCGCAAACAAAAATTGTTGTCCCTGGCCCTACCAGACCAGACTTCCCCTGTCGACCATCATGAACCGCGTCGACGAGGGACTCGAGCTGGCTGAGACCGATGCTCGGTCTCATGCTCTTGAGAAGGAGGAGGGCCCTGGACGGCCCTCCTCGTCAGGGACCACTGGATCGACCGGTTACAGCAGTTCCATCGATGAATACAATCCTCAGCTGCACACCCTCCAGTCGCGAACCACCGAGGTCGACCTCGAGCGCCATCGCACGAGTACCTCCCATGCCCTGAGCCGGATCGAAACTCAACGCCTTCAACATGCGATGACCGTGGGTGAGAGTGTCAAGTCGCGCGCCTCCCGCGCACCATTGCCTCGCATGGGTGCCAACAAGGAGTACCCGCCGCCTCTACCGGATCGTGAGGATTATGTCGTCGAGTTCGACGGACCAGAAGACCCCCTATATCCCCAGAATTGGGCGTTATCGACCAAGTACGTCTTTGCTTTGGAAGAAAACGGTGGCAGTTACTGACTTTTCGCTAGGTTGTACATCAGCGCCATGCTGGCCTTCACCAGTATCTGCAGTACCTTCGATTCGGCCATCTTCAGCTCCTCGACCACCAATGTTGCAAGGGTGTTCGGTGTCGGCATCGAAGTGGCCACGCTCTCCAGTTCGCTGTATATTTGTGGTTATGCATCCGGTCCGTTAGTCTGGGCGCCCCTGTCCGAGCTCAAGGGCCGTAAGCCCCCTATCGTCGTGGCCATGTTGGGATTCGGAATCTTCAACACCGCCGTCGCTGTCGCCAAGGATCTGCAGACGATCATGATCTGTCGCTTCTTCTGCGGTGTTTTCGGCAGTTGTCCGCTGGCTGTTGTGGCGGCTATCTTCTCCGATATCTACAACAACCGCACTCGTGGTGTCGCCATTGCCATGTTCGCTAGCACTGTGTTCCTGGGACCGCTCCTGGCACCGTTTATCGGAGGTTTCATCAACTCGTCGTACCTGGGCTGGCGCTGGACTGCATATATTCCCGCATTCATGGGTTATGCTGCATTCGTGATGAACACATTTTTCCTGAAGGAATCCTATCCGCCAGTCATTCTGGTCTCCAAGGCCGCGGAGCTGCGCCGTCGCACCAAGAACTGGGGTATACACGCGAAACAGGAGGAAATCGAAGTCGACTTGCGAGAGTTGGTGGTCAACAACTTCTCCCGCCCCATTCGGTTGCTGATCGGAGAGCCGTTGATCCTCGCGGTGACCATCTATCTCAGCTTCATCTATGGCTTGCTGTACTGCTTCCTCACGGCATACACTCTCGTCTTCCAGGGTGTGTACGGCATGTCCGCGGGTATCGGTGGGCTGACTTTGTTTGGCATGGTCGTCGGACTGGTCATTGCGGCGACGTACATCGTGCTCGACAGCCGGGGATACAACAAGAAGCTGGAAAAGAACGGCGGTATTCCCGTGCCGGAGTGGCGTCTTCCCCCTGTGATCGTCGGCGGTGCTCTCTTCGCTGCCGGTCTATTCTGGTTCGGCTGGACCGGTCACACGAAGAGCATCCCATGGATTGTCCCCACGCTGAGTGGACTGTTCACTGGGTTCGGCCTGTTGATCATCTTCATCCAGTTGTTCAACTATCTGATCGACACGTACCTGATGTTGTAAGTTTCCGGTTCCTATCCTAGTTCATCACTCAGTGCTAACGGATCTAGTGCCGCATCCGCCATCGCGGCCAACACCTTCTGCCGTTCCCTAGTGGCCGCCAGCTTCCCCCTCTTCTCGCGTCAGATGTTCGACAACATGGGTATCCAATGGGCCGCTACGCTGCTGGGATGCGTGGCCGCTGTATTGGTCCCTATCCCCGTTTGTTTCTGGTTTTTTGGAAAGAGTCTGAGAAAGCGAAGCAAGTTCGCCCCTTTCTATGAAAAGGTGGCCGAATCGCACGCCGCTGATGACGGAGTTGAGGAGGAGAACGGAATTCTGGAGGCTAATCGCTCATAAAAGTGTTTATATAGTGGTGAAAGAGATGACGTTATACCCCGTATGTAATAATGATAATGTTGATTGTCGGAGTGTTATGTACCACCAGAAGCTAGACTGTTGTTTATGTTGAGTGTCGTTGAATCAGTCTCCTGCAAGGGTCGGGTTTCTGACGTGTCACCTATTCCGCTTAATGGATATAAATACGGCACCCGCTTTATGTAATCAAGGTGCTGTAGTGTAGTGGTCATCATGAAACGTTGTGGTTTTCCGCAGCGCCGTTTCGACCTGGGTTCGATTCCCAGCAGCGCCAAAATTGGCGTTTGTGCTTGATTACATTTTTGCTTTTACTCCTTTATTTCAACCAGTCAGGCTGTTCCCTTTCATTTCTTTCCCCATTGGGTCCGGATCGTGTGTACTAGTTGCGATCGGAGGAACCTGGTGGAGATAAGCTTCTTTGATAAGATGAGATACTGTGTGTAATCTCGTCCTTGACAGTAAGAATCGAAATAAGAAATGATCGGCTCATTGAACCCAATGACTTTTGTTATAGGCTGGGACGCTCCTGGGGAATTGAATAGCTTAGGTATGCTTCTAGAGTCTCCTGTTGGTGAAGAGGGCGAGGTCCCTGCTGCCGCTGGGTTAGAAATCTGGGCCACTAGGCCCGGGATGCGGATTGCTTATGGGCTGCTCAACAGGGTCTTTCACCTGCATGCAGTGGCGTCATGTGATGGCTGGAGGCCAGGTTATAGCCATTGTGGGTGTAGGATAAACTATCTCTCGGTTTATAGTTTGTTGGTATGAATCAAGTGCCCTACTCTAATTTGAACTCTCCATTGTAGCTATCACTGTGAAAGTACTTGATCCCATGGGGAGAGATATATATTTCTACCCTACAGCTCCACTATGATGTCCGTAAATATACAGTAGCCACCTCGAAAAATTTACCTCAAATAGCAAGTCTCTGGAATTTAATTTGCCTTTCCGATTGACTTACTAGTCCACACCAAAAGCTTTCTCCAAATAGCCGACCCATTGCATAGGAAATCATGTATTCCCTGACCCAGCAAACCTGGACAAAAGAGTGTGCGCTGGGTATATACCAAATTGCTCGGGTTAGCTTCAACAACGGCCGGGTGGCCTAATGGTAAGGCATTAGTTTCCGGTACTAGGGATTGCGTGTTCGAGTCACGCCTCGGTCGATATCTTTTTGATTTTTTTTTTGGTGAGTGTGGTGGTAGAGTGGAGCTGCAGGGCGGGGAAACGAGCTAGCCTATGAGGTTAGCGGGCGTGACGGCCCTGACCCCGGCTGCTTACTATCTTTACTTTTGATGCAGGCTACAACCATGTACTTGCTCCATTATCTCTGTGCAGTAACGACCGTCAGCCACACCCAAATCCAGGACTGGAAACCATGGCAAGGTCAGGCAAGCTAGGAGTAGCCGACTCTATCACTTAGAAAACCGATTGGGGGATCGGATAGCGAGCCCCCCTACATGAGTTGATCTACATGTTGCCAACGCTCATCGCTTCCGCCAGACCAAGGGCTCTTAAAGAGAGAGATAATCTCGGTACTGCGGACTGGGCTTCTAGATAGATCCACGGTCTAGAATGATTCATGTACGGTGTCTTGAGATGCTTGGCAGGCGTATCTAGAAGGAGCTTGACGAAGGCCTTTGTGAATGTGGCTTTTTTTTGGGACATGCTTGAGGTGACGAAGCCCCCTAGAAAGCCTGAACGTGCAACAATCCAGGAGGAAGACATGCGTGAAGGTGTGAAGGACACCAAGGTCTGAAACACGGAGACATTCTGCAGCGAAGTCAAATAAGCTGTTGAGGTGCCTGGTTGGCTTGTAGGCGAGGATCACGTATTCTGATCACGTTGGCCACTACCAAGGCGCTCTTCTTCTTCTTTCCGGCTGTAGTCTAGATAGCGAATATAACTAATATCTTCAACTCCCTGAGCTATAGCTTATAACAGATTATAAGCCCAGGCATATATACTTTGACATTAATTTTATATTATTTTTCATCATTTTAAGTATTTTTTTTAATCATTTATACGTATAGTATATCCTAGAGGACCCCTCAGTATAATAATTCCTATTATATATTAAATAACTATGATTACTCCTGAAGATTACTAATCTTACTACTTATTACTATTTTATAAATCTATAAACCATATAATTCCTACTTACTAAGGCCCGGTACAGTTTAATAGTATTATTTAACTAGTTAAATTAAGAATTAGGTCCACGCTGGTCCCGTAGAAATAGCTATTAAAAAAGAATTAGTATTATTTATATATATTACTAAAGATAATATAATAATAATTATTCTAATTATATAAGTAGATTATATATTAATAAAGCTGCTAGAAAGTCTTGATAGTATTCTAGAATTATTAAAAAAATATATTAATTACATAACCTGGACCTTCAGGATTAATTAATTATTAAAAAATATAAAATTATAAGATCTAATTAATAAGAATCTTATTAAATCTGTATAAATAAGTGAAAAATATACTCTTTAATATATTATTTTAATTAATCTTTAAATATAATTTATTAACCAACTATCAAAAGATGTTCTGTAGAAGTTTATAGCCTTAAATAATATTAAAAATTATATAGATAAAGCTTTTAAAATTATTTACTAGATTATTTTAGACTACGGCTATATTCTTTATTAGATAATATTTATAGATTTTATATAGAAGAAATAATCTGATTTCTTTATAATATTATAATTTATTAATAAATTTAAAATAGTATATACAGTAATTAAGTAGCTAGATTATATCTTAATACTATATTACTTTCTACTTTTTTTATTTTAGTAAGTTAAATTAGATTTTTTAAATTAGACTACTAATGTAAAATTTAACCTATCTAATAATATAGTTAAAATATTTATAAAATTATAATTTTTTAATTACTACAGGAATGCTACAGAAAAAAAAATAAATTAAATTAAATAAATATAATAGTATTTATTATAAAATTTAAAATTTTTATTTAATCTATTACATTAGATACTTCTAAAAGAAAAGAATCTGGTTAAAAGAAGTATATCTTCCTAAGAAAAAAAATATTAATAAAGAAATACTTAATTAAAATAAGAGACTAAATACCCGGGTATATTAATAATATATATATCTATTATAGAAACTATAGTTATATTATTTTTAAATATTAGTATCTCACTTTTAATATTTAATTAGTAAATTAAATTTCTTTTTATAATAATATTTAATTCTATATCTTTAAAAAGAAGTTAAAATTATTAAAATTAGTAATACTGGTAAAGGAGACTACGTCTTTAAAAATATTAGAATTAGTAATTAAAGTCTATATAATCTTTAATATAAAGTTAAATATTAATTTTAATAATAATATTTTTAGTATAAATTTCAGCAGTATAGCAATCTAGCTATTTAATAATTTATTATTATATTAGATTTATAATATTAATAGCTTTTAATATTTTATTTTAGACTATACTACGCTTACTAATTTTTATAAATTAAAATTATAAGATTATTATATATATAGTATCTTAGACAGGGAAATAATAATTATTAAAATAATAAATTATATAACTATTTTTATTAAAATAAATAGTAATATTATAATATTAAATATTATAATATATTATTAATTTTTCTTATTTTATAGATTACTATCTGTGTAACAGCTCTAATTAAATTTTAAAATTTATAAAATTAATAAAGATTATACCCTACAGAAGATTTAAAATAATAAAATTATTAATTATATAAAAGTTATAAAAAATATATCCTTTATTATATTAACAGATTCTGGGATTGCTATAACTATTATAAATCTTTTTCTATTATATTATTAATATAGTTATATAAGATTTTAATATATTACTTTAACCACATATTCTCATTAAATTAAAGTTAAATATTATAATAATATATATTACGAAGCATGCTATTTTAATAAAACTAAATAATTAATCTCATGGATTCTTATTCCAAAGACTAAAGATCCTATAGAACTCTAGTATATAGATATCTAGAAAGTAAGCCTTGTTAGCTATAAAAATTATAATTACTTTTTAATTATAATTAATAATACTATTTATTTAATTTATATTATTTTATTAAAACACAAGAGCAATACTTTAATAAAACTTATAAAAATAAACTCTAAATATAAGAATATAGTTAGTTATTATATAGCAGCGTGATATTTTAATAATAATAAAAAATTTAACTACTTTAAAAAATAGGCCACCTATAAAAATTATAGAATTTATATAATTTTATCACTATCTTATACTTCTAAAACTAATAATTTTTTAGAAAGATATAGCGGCCTAATTAATTAAATAAATAAAATTATAATAATTAATTCTAGATTACTAGGACATCTCTAGCCCTATACTATTTAAATAATTATATAGATTTTAAATTATTTAATACCAGCTAAAAGTAATATTAAGAAGACCTTTATATACTAATACTAGTTATTTTATAATTTTCTAAATCTAGATACTTTATTTAATTTTTTATATATCTTTAAATACTGTTTGTATGTCTATATTCCTACTAAGAATTGTATTATATCTAGAAAAATAAAATTATAAACTATAATTAATTATCTTATCAGCTTTAATAGAGATAATAATTATATATATTATATTTAGATGCCTGAATCTAATAAGATTAAATATTCCTAAAATATTACTTTTCATGAAAATAAAATATATAAAAATAACTATAAAAATTTTATTAAAACTATTATTAGATTTAATTTTAGTAGTTTAATTACTCCAGAATTAGAAGAATCTGCGAGATTTAATAATACTTTTCTATATTAAAAATTATTAAATAATATAAAATTTTTTATTTCTATTAATTAAGTTACTGATAATATTATTACTGGTAAAGTAATAATAATTTCTATTTCTATAGAATTTATTAAGAAAAAGATCCTATACTTAATTAAAAATTCTTATGAATATAAATCTATCTTTATTAAATATAAGAAATAAAATTTTTAATTAAATATAATCTTTATTCTAGAAAAACTTACAATTCTAAGATAATTAAAATATACTACTAAAAATAAGACACTCTAATAGTACGGCTATAAATAATTTATTATTATTAATTATAAAGCTACTTTACTAAGACTTAAGTACTATGAGATTATAGTTTTTTTTATCTATACTAAAATAATAAAGTCCCTCTTAATACTATACTAGAAATAGGTGATAGATATACAGATTAATAAAATTAAAAAAATAGAAATATATAATATTGTAAAAAAGTTAGCAAATATTTAAATAATTTTAAAAAAATAAATATTTAATTTTAAGATTAATACTAAGGGTTTTATCATCTAATTTTATATATAATAGATTATATATAATAACCATTAAATATTTAGTAAAGATTATAATAAATCTTTTATATCTATAGTAAGTAAAATAGTTTTTAAACTATTTCTTACTACTATAATAATTAAGAATTTTATTTAAAAATAGTAGAATATTATCTCCACCTATCTACATATATAAATTAAAGATAGGTAAATATTTATAAAATAATTAATTAAATATTATAAAAATCCGGAGGACCACGTCTGCGAATTAAAATAAATATTATATAATTTTTATTAAATTATATTATTTTAATATTATATATTTACTAATAAATTACTCAAAATAAGCTTCGAGACTATGCTAGAGAACCCTTATATTTATAAAAATAATAATATTTTATTTATTATATATATTAATAATTTAATTACCGTAGGCCCCAGTAAGAATAATCTCATAATAATTAAATAATATTTAAATTAAGTATTTAATTTAAAAAATTTAAGTAAGTTTAAGATATTTCTTAACTATAATATCTCGCGTAACTATAAAAAAAAATTAATATTACTATCTTAGTTTATATATATAAAAGAGTTTTTAATTATAATAAGTATAAAAAATTATTTATATATTTATTTTTTAATAACTCCGGCCTATAGCAAGGCTAATTAGACTAATATAATTTATAAAAATATTAATACTACTGAATATTAATAACTTATTAGATATTTAAATTAATTAATTATTAAATTATACTTTAATTTACACTAAATTATCTTCTATTTATAATATTATATATACTTTTCTACGCTCGCCGATTCCAAAACAATAAAATTAATATATTATTATATAAAGAAATTATCTAATCTTAATATCATACTTATTATAAATTATATAAAGAAGATTGAGATTTACATAAATACAGTCTATATAAATTATAAAAATAATAAATCTATTAAAGATTATATTATATTCTACATTAGCAGCTTAATCTTATAGACTTTAAGTAAATAAGGTATTATGATATTCTTATTTACTATTACTAAATATTACGCGTATGATTTAACTATAAAAAAGATTCTATATATCAAGAAACTAATTTTTATATTTAATTTAAAAATATTAAATAATAATAAGATATCCGTGTTTAGTAACACAGCTAATTTATTAAGAATATTAAACTATAATATTTATATAAGATCTATAAAATAGCTAGATAATTATTTTCTATTTATCGCGGATCTTATTAAAAAAAATTTAATTAAGATAATCTACATATCCAGAGCAGCTAATCCTATAAATAGTTTTACTAAGTTATTAGATCCGGAGGCATTCATCACTTTTAAAGATCTACTAGAAATAAAATGGTATTTTATAACTAAGGGATTAGGAACTACCGTAATAGGTAAGAATACTTAATATAATAATAATAATTTCTTATTTAGGTATTTACTTTAGCTTTATATTTAATCTAATACGGACCCTTTCTCACCTAGAGAACTATATTAAGGTGTCTGGTTAGCTTATAAGTAAGGATTATATGTTCTGATCATGTTAGCTACTACTAAGGCGCTCTTCTTCTTCTTTCCAGCCGTAGCCTAGATAGCGAATACAACCAACATCTTCAACTCCCTGAGCTGTAGCTCACAACATAAGCTATACTTGCGCGCGAAGATTAGATTAGCTCGGTCGATCTATAGATTTGGGAGATGAGGTATCCTCATTACCTGGGATAGGATATATTAGTATCTAGTATTAGCCATTAATATATCCTACTAAGTTAGAAGTTCTTTCATTACATTATGTTCCTTAGTGTCTAAGATGTGGCAAACTATTATATATACGCATGTGCTTCTCCGCTTCGTGGCAATCGATGGTATCACCTCGTTTTGCTGCATTACCATACCATAGGTATATGTACCATTATTTCAAAACCATACTCATGAACAACGGTCCATTGGCCAAATGGTAAGGCATCGGACTCCTAATCCGGAGATTGTGGGTTCGAGCCCCATGTGGATCGCTTTGTATTTTTCTTTTTTTACCCTCACCACCGGTGCCTTTTTGAGAGGCGTCCCGGGCATATCAGTTAACGATAGTACGGAAATTTGTTTTTATTTTCATCTCTCCCTGAAACGACAAAATTATGACGTTATTTCGCCCACTCACCACTCTGCGGCTTGGTTTGATCATGGGATTTGCACATCCTATCATCTAGTAGTACTTCCAACATCTATAGTCATGCTTTTTCGAGGATGAATTTCAACATTAGGCCAACAGTAGCACTCGATTCCATTAATGAATATCTTTCTCCATGCTTAGCCAAGTCCTGCCTCCCGAGCGCATCCAGGGACTCCCGGCACCACTAGGTGATTGCGACCAAAGCAACCCGTCCCCATAACAAGCTCCTTCAGCGGTTGATTGATAAAGCTCGAGCCCCCTTTAAAATATTCCTCGCTGAAAAGAAGCACCTGAGTTTCCAACCCTGGAGAGTGTCTACACCATGGAAGACGTAGGCCTGGAAGGACATTGTATGTCATCGATTGCAGCCTCCAAACCAATCCCTCTGCTCACTCCGGAGGCTATCAGGCAAATACAAGTTGAGGATCTGCCGATATTCGCCGAAAATCGTCAAAGTCTTCATTCCAGGGATAGGGATAAAGAGGGCAAGCTGGTATACTGTGAATGATGTCTGTTGACCTCTGTAGACAAGCCCATACATGAACAAGGTCTTTTGTGAGGTGTCAAGAACTGAACCCATCAATCATAAATTATAGGAGACTAGACTCCCGATTGCCTGATACGGTATCTGCAATACTTGTCTAAAGCCGGAGCACAATCTTCCCAACCTGTTTCCCCTGCCACACATACTCGACAGCCTCCTCGGCTTGCTCAAATGGGAAGACCTTGTCAATAAGATCATGAAGCGGCATTTCAGAAGCTGACAGAGCGGCACAAAAGTCTTCCATATCATGCTTTGAACCCGCGTTGATGCCCCTATACACATTAGCTCCTGGCCAGAACAACCTGACGATGCTCACCTGAGGTTGATTCTCCGGTCAATAAGAGTAGGAATCAGCTCACGCAGGTCTGCGGGATTCTGCTTCGAAAGATAGCCAACCTGGCTGACAACCCCACCTCGTCGAGTGCATCTCAGACTCTTGACCAGGGAGCCCGTTCCGCCGTTTTCCACGATGATGTCGACCCCCACACCATCGGTAAGCTTAAGCACCTCCTGATCCCATTCAGGGATCTGAGAATAGTTAACAGTCAAGATTGGCGGACTTGGATACTTCATCTTCATTTGATGAAGCTTCTCATCGCTCGACGATGTCAGAATCACCCGTAGACCAGCAGCTCGTGCAAGCTTGAGAGCAAACACACTCACACCCCCCGTCCCTTGCCTTCATCAGCACCAAACTCCCCACAAAGACAGGAATACACACCTTGAATAAGCACCGTCTGTCCAATACGCATCCCCTTCAACGCCGACCATGCCGTCACCCCAGCACACGGAATCATGGCGGCATCCACCCAATCCAGGTACTCAGGGAGCTTACACAGAACTCGCTCATCAAATACGATATGATCAGCCATCACTCCGTCTTCGTCTGCAGCCAACCACGAACGCTTGGTCTCTCGCCCGGAGATGTTCTCTGTGTCCGTGATGGGTGCGGCTCGGTCCCCAACCGTCAAAGTTGTCACCTTGTCTCCGATGGCGATTACCTCGCCTGCTGCATCATTGCACAGAATGCCGTGTGGGATAACAGGCCAGGGATTTCCCCCGTTTGCTATGTTGGCGTCGCGATAGTTGAGAGCGACTGCGTGAATCCTCAGCAGGACGGCGGTTGGTGAGAGGGGTAGTGGGAGGGCTTCTGTAATCAGCTGCAGCTTGGGTGTGCCTATAGTATGGTCATCAGTGCGGCGAAAGGCACGACGGTGCGTGACTTTTGAGTTCGACATGTTCTTTTGGACTGTTGACGTGGAATTTCTTTGTATCAAATGTCTGGTGAGTGTTGGTTTCCCCTCGATAACGCAGGACTGGGTCTAAGCAACTATTTCCCTTGCCTCAAGTAGCCTGTTGGCTGGAATGGACATACGCCCTTTAAAATAGCATCTCTCCTGGTCGTTCCTGAAGATCATCGGGTAGGGAACCCGACAGTATGAGCGGGGTGTTGTCGACATCCCGACATCCCGACAGACGTCATTCCGGATATAAATCCGGAACCGTACATTCACAGTCAACTTCTCCCAGATAGCAAGATAAAATATCAAAGCATGGGTTATTTCTACTGTTTGACCACCGAGAAGTATGAAACACTTGTTGTCGTCATTTTACTGCCACTAGAGTAGGTATTGGTCTCCGTTACTCCGTAGACCGAAAAGATTGGAACATGGACAGCATCTAGTATCCAAGTAGTCGCAAGTCCTTGAGGGCGCGAGTGCGTCCTGACATGTTTGCAAAGTTGTAGGTTGCAATCTCCAAACTGCTACGTCGATAGAAAGCAGCCGGAAGTTTGAGGGGATGCGCAAGTCGGCCCTACCGTATAGATCCGAATCAATATACGGAGTACACCAATCACAAGCTTAAACGGTAACGGCTTCTCCAGGGGCAGCATCCATGGGCAGGGCACCGTAAAAGAGAACAAAAAGACATGGTCCATGTTCTGGAAAAAATCGACCTTGATGGGGCTCGAACCCACAATCTCCGGATTAGGAGTCCGGTGCCTTACCATTTGGCCACAAGGCCGTAATTTCGAACGGACTTTGCTTAACAATTGGATTAGAGGGGTACCTTGATACCTAAATAAGCCTAGGACAAGAAGAGGGGAAAGACCAACCAAGAGCTATCCGTGGCTGGTTTTTAACATGTTTAACATGGCTGTATCAAGCCTTATGGCCACCAGCTCCTAACCGATAAATACAAAGGGGATGGAATTCCTACGGTCGCGTGACCGCGGGTCCGTAAGCTCCAAGCTAAGGACTGTAGTCATGAACTTGGGCCGCCCCTCAGCGCAGTCAGACTACATCTCAAGCACAGGGTCTGCGGCTACTGTCGCTTATACCATCGTGCTGAGGGGGGACAATCCTATTATTTTAGTTTCATCGATTATTTTTTCAAACGCATAAGATCTAGTCATCCCAGCCACCTTCCCGGCTCAGGGATACGTGTCTGAACTATGGCTCACCAAGCTCACAATATCTGCTGGAACATTCTAGCCAACAATCTCATCCATCGATCACCAGCATACCCGGACGCTGATCTGGCCTCAAATCTGTACTTTCGGTTCAAGCCCGCGCAGGGGAAGGAGGTCGGCTACTTTGCCGAGTCTTTTGCTCGGAACATCGCAGAACACACCAAATGCGAGCGACAGAAGTATCCAGCCAAGTTCGATCCAATTCAACCGGATGAGGTGCTCCTAGATGATCGGACTGCGGAAAGGATCCGGCCGATGGCATACAAATGGTGTAAAGCCTACCGGGGATGGTCGATTGCAAGGAGGGTCGACAAGACCGCTGGACTGTGTCCCCATCGCGACGACGACGGTTTCTTTGCCTGTGGATGCCCTTTGCCCTTCTCGGAACGAAAGGGCTCAGCCTTTCTCCGCCGCTATCAAAGCAATCACTGCTATCAATTCTTCGATGTCAATGGCGCGGCCTTTTACAATTTGCAGGTGGTCAACGCGCTCTTGGTCCTGGGCGAGATGGAGACGGTCCTGCGTATCTGCAGCCTTGAGAACGACCTGGCAAGGTGGATGGAGATGTACGAATGTTACTGTGTGGTATGCCCTCGATGAGCAGCAGCGCCCCC